>NW_015386665.1:51386-82154 GCF_001527695.2 Protobothrops mucrosquamatus | reverse complement strand
TAATTAGTGCAATTCACAGGCTTTCAAAGATACAATTACAATTTATTTTGTACCTTAAATGTATTAGGTGGTTCATTTAGTTACTAATTCTTGTAGTCATAGATTGGAGGAAAAATCATGAATGGTGTATGATGGTAGCACGCTAGTTGAAGCAGATTATCTGGATTCTTTTCAGTCAGTATGTGGCATATTCTGCTGTGAAGTACAGCCTACCTAATATACTCAAACTAGGTTTCTGTGTTTGATTAGCATGCATAACCTTGTTTCTATCTGCTGACTCCTTCAGATTGATTCCTTGTGATGAACCATCAGGTAATCACAGCATCATACTCTGAACATCTTTCTGGTGCAGCCACAAAAAAGCATGTATCTGAAATCCCATAGAATGGCAACATTTAAGGTAAGGGAGATTTTAGAACAGATAGATACCCTCAGGCAAAGATGATGCTGCAAGTGACCTTGACCCAAGCAATTTAGAATTTTAAAGATAATAGCCAGAACTTTGAACTGTATCCAGAAAGCAACTGGAAACTAATGCAGCTCATATATCAGCGGTGTACAAAGGCAAAATATGAAGAGCCCAGAACTGTACAAGCTGTTGCATGTTGGACGAACTGGACCAGATTGTTTTCAAGGACAGAACAATGTAGATCACACTGCAGTAATCCAACTAAAAGATAACTAAAGTGTGAGTGTCAGTGAGCAAGGTTTCCCAGTCTAGGAAAGGTCACAATTGGAACAGAAGCTTAACCTATACAAAGGAGGCCTCCCTTACCTGCAGCTGCTATCTCGTGCTTTACCAGGAGTTGTGAATCTAGGAGGACCCCAAATTGTAATAATAATAATAATAATAATAATAATAATAATAATAATAATAATAATAATAATAATAATAATAATAATAATAATAATAATAATAATAATAATAATAAAGTTGGAAGGGACCTTGGAGGTCGTCTAGTCCAACCCCCTGCTCAGGCAGGAAACCCTATACCATTTCAGTCAAATGGCTGACCAGTCTCTTCTTAAAAACTTCTAGTGTTGGAGCATTCACCACTTCTGGAGGCAGGTTGTTCCACTGGTTAATTGTTCTAACTGTCAGGAAGTTTCTCCTTAGTTCTAGGTTGCTTCTCTCCTTGATTAGTTTCCATCCGTTGCTTCTTGTCCTGCCTTCAGGCGCCTTGGAAAATAGCTTGACTTATGCACCAACTCTGTCTGTTGGAGTATTATCCCACTGAGTATCAAGGCTGACAACTCACCAGAGGCCTCACCCCACTAGGGTGGGAAATCCAAACCTATTCAACTTGTGAGAAAATCTGTTTGGTGAAGTAGTTAAGGCACCAGGCTAGGAACTGGAAGATTAGTCCCATCTTAGGGCCAAAGACAACTGGGTGACCTTGGGCCAGTCACTCTGTCACTCCTAGAAAGCAGGCAATGGCAAACTACTTCCAAAATCTTGCCAAGAAAAATGCAAGGTCTTGTCCAGACAGTTGCCAGGAGTCAACTTTGACTGGAAAGCACAAACACTAAAAGTGGCTTTGGTCCAGTCAAAGCTCATTGTTGCCCATCCAGGCTCCAGACGCTAGATATGCACCTGATGGGGGTAGAGATTTATAACATATTGATGATACACCATTCATAATATCAAATAACCTTATCCAATGGCCACATGTAGTTGTTAAATAGGAGAAGGAATAAGGGGGAAACCAGAGACCTGAGGCACCCTACATAAAAGAGGCCTGAGTGCACCTCTCCCATCACCAACACCAACTAGTCCCAGCCATGGAGGAAGCAGCCATGGAGGAAGCAGAATCACTTTAAAGCAGTGCCCCCCCCCCACTCCTAATCTTATAAAAAAACCTCACTTGCAAGCTCATCCACAGCCACTTGATTCTACAATCAAGAGTCCAAAACCAAGTCACCACAATCCTTACTGGTTTAGGTCCCCCACATCTATTTTCTTGTCATTCTTCTGTTCTGCTCTAAGCCATCCCACTATTGAAGATAGAACTTAGCATGGAAGACCCCAATGATCACAGGAAGTGCAAGCCTGAGTTAGGGATATACTGGTGCCAGAGCAGCCTTTGCCCACCAAGAAGTTATTACCAACTTAAGTCATTACTGAAGAGAAAGGTGCTTTGCAATACAAGGATGTGGTCTGGCAGTGCTGCTTGAGGAGAAGAGAATAGGAGGAGAGGCCAGTCACTGCTGTTGATGCAGGACATATTGGAAGAGCAGCTGAAGTACATGGCAGGCAGAAGGCGAAGAAGAGAGAGGAATTTGGAGATATGCAAAGCTGGAAGGACCAATGTACGAAGGCCTAGAGAAAGGATTTACTTCCACATTGTTTAAGATAGCAGACAGAGAACCTGTTTTAATGGTGGTTGGCTCCTAATGACACTTGAGACCTGTCAAACTGTTACTCTCTTGTTTTCTTTTCTGTCAAACTATTTAATGATGTAGGAAACCAGGCTGCTTTGGGCACCCAGCAGATTACACACTGGCTTCAGATTTTAACTATCAATATTTTCTTTAGGATATGTTTTTTCTTACTCCCTTTTATTCCTGTCCTTTTTTCTTTCATTTGGTGTTTCTTTAGCTGTTTCTTTACCTTCAGTTCTTTTAGACCTAATGGCTCTTTTCCTTCTATTGATTTCTTTTTTGATTTCAACACCATTATGGTAACTGCCAGTTCTTTTTCATTAGACTTAAAGATGAACTCTAAGTCTTTTCAGAAAAACGTCGCAGAATTGAAAAAAGCTTGCTCACTTAGGGTACTTATACCTGTGTTTTTTTACTTCTTAATCTCTCTTTTTGGAGGGCATGGAAAAACTTAAAAGATGTGCCTGGATGATACAAACCGACCTGAGAGCTGTCAAGGCACAGTTTATCATGGCAGTGTTTTATATAAATAAATATACTATAAGCCTCCAGAAAGCATCCTAGAAAGACCATAGTGTACCATTTGGATTGGAAGTCCAGGGTCTAGAAGATAACCATAATCTTGGATGAGGATATCTAACATTAGTATTGTTTTATCATGATCACCAATGTGCTAGCTTCCAGGTCTGCTTCTTTTGATGTTGGAAAAAAAGAAAGGAAGGAAGGAAATGGGAGTGTTGAGGTCACCCACACAGGATTCCAGCCACACCGTGGCTCTGGTGGCTCTTCTGACATATGCTAGCATAGATAAATTTTCCTCTTTTCAATTCTCAAGAATTTTAAAAAAGGCCAGATAAAACAAGATAGCAGAACATTTGATTACCTTTAGGTTCAGTATTACTGGACTGAAATACAGCAAAGGTAGGATCAGGCAGTCTTCATAGCATGGTTTGCATAGCAGTTTTCACCCTGTGGCTATAGCTGTTTACTTCATCATCATAGCACTAAAAGAGCTGATATCTTCTCTAGTTTTCAATCAGTAGAAGACATTATAATACATAATAAAAGAGTCTTGAGTAATGTGTAAATGGGTAGAAAAGTGCTCTTTGGTATGCAATTGTGGTACATCAATCATAATTTTGTTTTCATTGGTGAGATGCAGAAACAAAGCAGCATTTCCCAGCAAGTAGATAAACATGCTCAAGTAAGAGCAGCCATTGAACAATACCTAGATGTCTAGAGGAAATATGTTTGTTTTGATGCTTCTGTTGTTCCATCTAAAGTTAGTTTATTATATAAAAGATGATTCTAATATACTTCTTCCTTAATGATGCCCATAGAGCAGCAGTTTATTCTGGTATAGGTTTCATTTCTCCTCAGTTTAACAATATAGGTTACTGTGGGTGAATACACAGTGTACAGAAAAAAAGAATTCATATCTTAGTTTGGAGAGGTAAAAGACAAATAGTTTAAAGATGTTTTTTTCTGACAATAAGAATCAAGAAGTTTAGTGTGTAATTATCCTTTATTATGCTACAGTGAAAGAAGATGCTACAGCACAAAAAAAAGATTATAGGTGAGTTGCAACACAAAACAAAAAATCTGATCTTCACCCCATCACAAGTTTGAAGCCCTAGAATATTATCTCTTTCAACAAAAATACTATGTCTTCTAAAGCAGGGGTCCCCAACCCCCGGTCCATGGACCAGTACCAGGTCGCGGTATGCCAGCAACCAGTCTGCACAAACAGGGAAAGCCCCATCCACAGGATGCAGGCAGCACAGAAAACCACCACTCTTCGGCGGAAAAACCTCTCTCCATGTAACCGGTCCCTGGTAACCAAAAAGTTGGGGACCTCTGTTCTAAAGCAGTCCAAACACATAAAGAGGGCGTCAGACTAGGAAAGCTAAAGATTTCACATTCATTAGTTTAGGCTGCCTTCAAATAGAGAACATCAAGATGACTCTCTATTTAATTCTCTGTATTATATCTGAACTTACATTGTAATAAATGTATTACTATGACATTACATCATGTATGTCCAACGTTTTGGCTTGTCTTAGCCACACTGGGTGAAGAGGAATTGTCTTGGGATGCATGTAAAATATATAACATAGTTAATGTATATAAATAGCAAACTTGTTTTATTTTTTTAACCATCTTGTGGGGCTGCATTAGTAGTTGTCCAGGATTGCATGAGGCCCCTGTGCGGTGGGTTGGACATGCCTGCCTTGAATCATAGAAGTGTGACAAAACCAATGAGTTATTTCGTTTCCAGGAAGTGCTAAGAATCCCATAAAACCCAGGCTGTTAGCTAATCCACTAGTTCAGTGTTTCTCAACCTCAGCAAGTTTAAGTGGTCTGGGTTTCAAACTCTCAGAATTTCCCAGCCAGCATTCTACCTGGGGAATTCTGGGAATTGAAGTCCAGACCTCTTAAGTTACTGAGATTGAGGAAACACACAAAGTCAGTTCACCTAAGGTCCCCAAAGAACCCCCCCCCGCCTCTTCTGAACACCTCCCTTTAGTTGCGCCTGCGCAGTTTGATCCGCGCAACAGCCCAGGCGCTGAATTTGGTGCTGCTGTCCAGCTTACCAGATAACCGTAGAGATCCCCGGGACGCTGGTAGAACATGGTGTTGAGTACTTCCTCCAAGCGCTGCGGTACTTCATTGCTCCGGTAATACTCTGCAGCCTGCTGTTTGAGATCCATGATAGAAAACCGTCGATCCGGCTCCGATTGCCCTCCCCTCCCCGTGTAAGTTTCCCGGCGCGCCATGATCCCCCACCACCGTCGCTAGGAAACGGGAACGCTCTCCTCCTTTGTCCCGAGATTTCCAAAGTCTCGCGAAATCCTCTTCTCTAGCAGCGAGCCGAGCCGAGCCGCGTCGGTTCAGAGATGCGATGCTTAGAGCGAGCTGCTTGACTTTAATGAACTTTGCCTTGGGAGAGACATGACCGTCACTGTCCAGCAATAGAATCCGTTGACATAAATAAAGTGTAGCTGGGAGAAGGAATGACTTCACCATAAGGGACCCCAGCAGCGTGCTTTTGGTGATTTCTAGTCCTCCAGGAGGGTGTCTCTCTTGCCTTTATGCTCGGATAGAGAGGGAGCTATTTTCACACCTCATGCTTATCCTTAATGAGCATAGCCATGGTTTATTCACATGTGTAGATTCACATGACACAGTGGATCCATATACTAACCACCTGGTTTGGATGTACACTGGCTGTTCAGTCTCTTCTTAAAAACCTCCAGTGATGGAGCACACCCACAACTTCTGAAGGGAATCTGTTCCACTGATTCATTGTTCTCACTGTTAGGAAATTTCTTCATTCCGGGTTAAACTTCCAAACAGTGAGAACAGTTAACCAGTAGAACAGCTTGCCTTCAGAAGTTGTGGATGCTTCATCGCTGGAGGTTTTTAAGAAGAGACTGGACTTATCTGAAAATGTATAAGTCTCCTGCTTGAGCAGGGGGTTGGACTAGAAGACCTCCAGGGTTCCTTCCAGCTCTAATCTGAATGAATAATGCAGGAGAGTAAAATCTGGCAGGCTAGTTAGAGATTCAGGGTATCCTGAGAGTTGAAAATTGAGGCTGTCCCTGCTGCTGGCGTCAGTTTCTCAGCATGCATTACTTACCTTAGATGTGACTGGTCATTCTCAACCAAAATGAGTTAGAGTGAGGACTAAGCTTAGTGAGGATATACATCTTATAAACCAGATCTTGGTTTATAATCTGGCTTTCTTTACTTGATGAGAACTTTCTTATTTTTTGCAAACAATCTTGAATGTTAGAGTTTCAATGAGGAAGAACTCCTCTGCTTTAAAATATTATGAAGACAAGAATCTGGAGAGACAATTGTAGAAAATGTTATAAAATGCTTGCTGTTAATAGTGTAGTGAAAAGTTTGTTTAGATGATTCATGAGTCAAATAACTTACACTGAATTAATGTGTTTCAATTCTGGAAATGTGATAAAATTGCCAAATATTCTGAGTTTCATAATTTTGCATAAATCAAGTGTTTCTATCATTAACTGGAAAATAGAATAGAAGTTTGAATATTGTTGAAATCTGAAACTTTGGATATGTTGCTAAGAGCATCAAGGAAACAAAAGTTTACAGCAACATCCTAGATGAAATACAGCTTATCATTATTCAGTCATGGAAAAAAAAAATCAGCATTTCCATGTATTAAAATTGTGAAAGCATTAGAAAGCACCTGTGTGAAATAAAGAGGAAGTACAAAGGGGCTTGACAAGATACAGGAAACACATTTTTCTTCTCTAAATGGCAGCCTATTATTTTGTCTCTAAGGAATCATGTTTGCCATTGTGTCTCCAGGTGCTGTGCTACCAGCTCTAGGTTATGTGATGGTGTGCAAAAACTTTCAGTGGCAGTGTAGTGCTCCACACAAAGGGAAAAGTTGGGATTACTCCCTTAAGCAATAAAGTATATTCTATAAACCAGAGTGTCAAAAAACCCTAATGGCTTAAGTGATATGTTAAACAAATCAGCAGTTTCTCTGCTTTCCCTAGAGAGTGTTGAACTGTTTACCTTTCTGCCCCAAATGGGAAGATAGTAAGAGGTAGCAGATGCTGCTTCAATAGAATTGGTCTGTCCTCGTGCTTATTCTTTTGATAGCTCCCCTGGAAACCTCCTTACTTCTCTGCAAACAGAGGAAGTGAGCTGGAAAAGGCAAGGGATGAAATTAAGGAGTAATTCTGACAGGACTCATTCTTCTATAATGTTTCATTTTAAACTTTACTCTCCTATTTAGTTTTCTGGCTCCAATACTAACAACTTGGAAGTTTATAACACTCAAATATTCCATTCTTGCTGAGCTCTTTAAATTCCTCTGTTGTTGCTTTTCCTCCTCCTCCTCCTCCTCCTCTTTGTATTTCTGCAAAGCTTTGATGATCTTATCCTAACCCTAATACCTTCCTTTCATATGTAGATGATTCTGTTACGCTGTGCAAGGATTGTCCATGTTAAGAGTCTCACCTTCCAAAGATGCCAAGAAAAAAAACAAACTCCAGGAAAAAAAAAATCATCGATGTGAATAGAATTACAAAAAATATGGTTCATTGCAGTGGAAACTAACTGCAATCAACCTTAAGTTAATGAGTTCCTCCCCTTGTTCTTTCCTTAGCGTTATTTTTGTTGCTTATGATATACTACATCTAAATCTCAGTTCCCCTGCTGTTGATTTAAGTGGTTAATTTATTGAAGAGCAACAAAACTCATAAGATATGATTTGAAGTTATGTTATTTCCAATAATCAATTTGAACCAAAGTAATTAAAAGAAATAAACAGAAAATAGAAACATATGTCCAAAATGATCATAGAATGGCATAAAAAGAGTGGATTATATTACTAACTAGTTATCCCCATCAAGATAACATATATTTTATCATGATGCATTTCTCATTCGTATAAACATTTATTTATTTATCTCAAAGGTGCTTTTTCAGGAGGGAACTGGACTTTCTTGTTTTTCTCTGAAGACCTTTCGCTTCTCATCCAAGAAGCTTCTTCAGCTCCGACTGGATGGTGGGGAATGAAAGGATTTATATTCCTTGCAGACAGTTGGTCATTTGCATTCTTTTAGAGAGTCGTTGAGGCCATTTGGCGGCTTATCTGTGTCCTCAAGCTTCTTGGATGAGAAGTGAAATGTCTTCAAAGAAAAACAAGAAAGTCCAGTTGCCTCTTGAAAAAGCACTTTTGAGGCAACCATGACCTGGATGACTGAGAATCTCCTTAGACATTTATTTGTTTAGAAAATTTATATGACCGTCCAGGTCATTCAGTGACATGGGGTGGCTTACAAAAATAAAACCCCAAATACAAAACCCAATAAACATTTCCTTTCATAAAACTGTTCCTATCTTGTACATTTATATTTCAAATTGTACTGCTGTACATCAACATTATAGTAAATTACGCATAACAATAAAGTATAGAGCATAACTTTTTCATTTGAAAATGATTGTTATAAAGTAGTAAAACATTACTGTTATTAGAACTAAGCATGTTATCTTGAGCAATATATTTAATCTTAGCTAGCTTAACCATTTCTTGCTATAAAATGCAGCTAAGCTCTTTTCTTTCTAAAAAGGAAAAGGCCTTAAAAATTCAGGGTTAAATGTATCATGCTGGCATATATTAATAAGTATTGTTTAAATTGGTCTTTTGTATATAAAGTATATATTATAGAAAGCATTGCATAGTTTAGTTAGTATCTTTTTATTTTTGCACCCAGATTGTGTGCTGATTTTCAAGACTTTTAAAAGGTTGGTTATGATATTTATTGTCTGAAATTTTGTGGCAAGTACCTTTTTAGGATCAAAAAAAGACTCTTTGAAAAACAAAATTGCTAAAGATTACCATGCTGAAAGGAACACAGATTACAGTTTGTAAAATGTCTACAAAGGATAAAGCAGCCAAAAGTGCTCTCTCTCTCTCTCTCTCTCTCTCTCTCTCTCTCTCTCTCTGTGTGTGTGTGTGTGTGTGTGTGTGAGAGAGAGAGAGAGAGAGAGAGAGACTTACACACCTTTATTTTTGATGGAAAGAAACATTTCTTGATCTAAATGATCACTTTTAGCCTACAAAAACTACTTTATTATATTCTTCATTTGTAATTTTGTTTGAACTAACTGAAAATGGATACACTTAAAATGCTGTTAGCTGTATACTTCCTTAGATCTGAAATCAATGTCCATAGACCTCCCTCATTGTATGTTCACTTCAGTGGGCTGGAAAGTAATGAAGAAAAATCTCCACTGCATCGTTTTCCTTTTCATTCACATCCTTTTTGAAATATCCTAGTATCTCTGCAGGGAGTTAATCCCTCTTCACGTCTCTGTAGTCACCAAAATGTTTCTGAATTGAAGACACATTCCTTAAAGGAAGTATGTGCATTGCTGCAGCCCATTAGTTTTTATTAAAATTTAGGCAATTGCATTTTTGGCAGCACACTTATAGTTCTACAATATTTTTAATTAAATTGTTGTCACAAACTTGGGGTGATTTTATTTTCTGTGATAATTTGTTAATCCCAAAGTATCCTTGGACGTATCCCCAAGTCTCCCATTTTGTAAGAAATTTTTATATCAAGTATACATTAAATTTAGTTGTTAAATAATTATTGAACCAGATCTAGCATAAAATTTATTTCCTAGTATATATTTTGAGCACTATGAATTATAAATCTATAAATACTTAAGAGATAGTGTCTGAAAACTTTCCCTGAATAATTTTTGTTTTGTGCCTTTATTATACTAGATTAATCCATTAGTCAGATAGAATAACTAGGCTTACACTGTACTACATATACCAAATTTTACCTGATCTACAAGTTATCAATTTATATAAATAGAAATTCAGTCTTGACTAATGATTGCGTTTTTGTGATGGCTCAACTCTAAATTTGAATATCCCATTAGCTGAGTTGAGCAAACATGTATCTAGTAGCTACAAAGATTATATAGCATATGGCAGTATATCTAGTATATAGATAACATAATATATGCTGGTAGCCAATGTAGTGAGATTCATGAAAGGGTATTATAATGCAAATAGGCCAAAGATAGATTTACATTTGTATCCACACTAAATATACATGCAAAAGACTTCTTTTGCACATGAAATATTCTTGTTGAATTGGGGAAGGTGTATTTAATGAATTTAGCCTATGTGTATCTCTGGGTGGATCTTTTTATATACCATGTTTTCTTTATCATATGATATTAAAATATTGGTACTGTACACCTGCTGTTATCCTTACAATTTGAGGTGATAAAAAATAATTTAATTGCTGTGTTAAAAATGTTTAGGAATATGCAGTAATTTGCAAGCTGTTGTCAATTATCCGTAACTTATGTCAGAAAACAGGATAGAGCTGTTCTTTCTCTCTTTTTAATTTATTAATATACTATAATGACACATGTTCATAGCATAAATTAAATTTGTATATACAAATGTATAGTTATCAATTTCTGGGATTATTTAATGTACTGAATTGTAAATTTTTGTTTAGAAAACAGAAAGGACTTTGTAATCTAATTCTAAACTGTTTATTCACATTTTAAATGTCCGTGTTTGGGAGACTGTGTTGTTGCTTTCTTCAGTTTTTAATTAGGATATAGATATCAAAAGGCATGTGTGATGCCTAGCACATAGATTAAATAGCATTGTATACATTTATTCTCTTTGATTTTTGCCTAGCAGTTAAACAGTCCAAAAACCACTTGGGACTTACTAGGTGCCGGGTAGCACCACATCTCTGCTGTTGCATTACTTTTTAGTCTGTTTTTTAAAAAGATTATTGTGTTTAGTGAGGATGCTGTTGACTTTGACTCTTCATAGAATTTCCCCATAAAAGTGATCAGGGATAAGGGGAGTTAAAGAATTCTTTTCCCTGTCAATTAGTACAAGATGGTATTTGACTTCCAGCTGTTCTAATACTCTTACAAAAAGAAATAACACAATTGCTTACTTCAGTATGACTCCCACTACTAACTTCTTTAAGCTTCTGGAAAATGGCATCAATTTTCTCTAATCCATTTGGAGATCGTAGTGTGTTAATTCTCATGTACCTCAGAACATAGATTATTTACATTGTAAAAATAATGATTTCAGGACTTACTTAGAAATTCCATTGTACCAGCATTAATGAAGGATCTATTGTAAGCTATCATGTTGAGGCTTTTAAAGGACCTATTAGTTCAAGGATCATTGACACAACAGACTAATGAGTTTCTTGGCAATGTTGTCATTTGTTGTGTTAATATGTTTGCAGGCTGTGAACTTGAAGACTATATCTTTGGCCTGCTTGTTTGTTTCTGCATCAGATATTACTATGCCATATATTGTGATCAAGACATCATGATGTTGTTAAATTATAATTAGAAATATTAGAAGGTCTGATTCTTTCCAGATTAATTCAGACAATTTTGTTCACTAGATTACAAAATCCTTGTGAATACCTATCAGAATCAGACTAAAGAATGAATAAGTTAAAATATTTTTGCATTCTAACTTATTCATTTTTTAATCTGATTCTGATAGGTATTCACAAGGATTTTGTAATCTAGTGAACAAAATATTTAAAAATGACACATGCTATTTTTACCAATTACAATATATGAATATCTTGAAATGTTTCTTCAGTACTTAGAAAAAATTAACTTGATTATTTGATTATGAAAATTAATAAAGTGCTTTTAATGCTACTTAAATTCAGAGCTTTAATAGAAAATATTTTTATGGGAACACCAATAAATATTTTCAGACTTGACTGCTCATTAGCATGAACTTCATTTGCATTCCTTAAAAAGTGAAACTTACATGCACATTTTAGAATGCTAAAAACACTGCATATACTTGCTCAGTAACAGGTCTGGACTATTCATATCTACTAGAATTAATAATAGCACTTAGATTTACATACCACTCCATAGTGTTTTACAGCACTCTCTGAATGGTTTACAATGTCAACATATTGCCCCTAACAATCTGGATCTTCATTTTACCAATCTTGGAAGGATAGAAGGCTGAGCCAACCTCAAGCCCCATCAGGATCAAACTCCAGACTGTGGATAGAATTAGCCTGAAATACTGCATTCTAGCCACTGTTCCATCTAATTGAATGGAAATTTCTCTGAAATAAACAGATACAGCAAGGACAGGCAACCTGGTTTTTCCAATGTTTTAGACTACAACTCAAAGCTGCCCAGCTAAAGCAAGCAGGCACAATATAGGAAGATACCAGAGGCAAATGTTCATTAGCGTGAACACAGCAATAGCATCATCCATACTGCACAGGAGAAGGCTCATAATAAATTGCCCCTGTATTTTATGAAGAAAATCTTATGGATATGGTTTTGTTATGCTACAGACCTCTAGTTAACCACCCACAAGCATGGAAACTAGCCCACAAAAATGGGTGTAAAATGCTTCAGTTCTTGATTACTGATGCACACAATCATCTGGAGAAATACCAATGCATCATCAACAAACAAAAAACTGAATGCCTCAGCGCAGTTGGACAAGATATTACAGACAAACTGGAAAATGCAATCAACATGATATCTGACAAAGTCCAGATCAGAAAACACAATGCCCTACAAAAGAAACTAGCCAAGATTAAATTAAATTAAATTAAACAGCAAAATGACCATTCAAATTCATGGATCAAAAACTTGTCCAGAAGATCATTATCGAAGACAAAAAAGCCATACTCATAAAAGGCCTTAATTTCAACTATAAAAATGCAAACTTAGTCAATTTCTTTGCCAACTTAGAATACATAATAAAAACTAACAAACTTGACCAGGGAACACAAGAGGAAACCAGACAGAGAATCATTCCTAACATCCAATGAACCAGGCAAGAAAGAACACTTAAGAGGACAAGAAGACATTAAAGAAACTGAGAAAAGATAAAGACATTGTCATCCTACCGGCAGACAAAGGCAGACTAACTGTGGTAATGGACAAAACTGATTATATCAAGAAAACCAAAATTACTTAATGACAATAACACCTACCAGGTAATCAAAAAGACCCAACAAAAATGGAATAAGAAACACCTTGATAAAAATAGAAAAAGAAAAACAAACTTCGACAGAAATAAATTTTTTACTAAAAGACCGATATATTCAGATTCTATGGACTTCCCAAAATATACAAGAATGAAATTCCTCTCTGCCCCATAGAGGCGCTCCCCGGAGCACCAACCTACAAACTAGCGAAAACCTTAAGAAAAAGACTTCACCATCTTGTCAACAATTCGGCTTATTCTATAAACCCACCTGAACAATTTCTTCAATGAATTCAAAATGTCAAAATAAATGAAGAAGCAATAATGGTCTCATTTGATCTCATTGCATTATTCACATCTATCAACACTGATGTGGCCAAACAAACCATCTATGATCTACTCACAGAAAATCAAAGCCATAACTAAAAGACACCTAAAGGACACTCCATGTCTACTGACGCTACTATGAAACTTCTGGCATTATGCCTCATAACACACTTCAAATTCAATGGCAAAATCTATCAACAAATACAAGACACGCCTATGGGATCACCTATATACGGCCTAATAGCAGAAGCAGTAATGCAGAAACTTGAACGCACAGTCCTGCCAATCATCCAGCCAAAATTTTGGGTACATTACGTGGACAACACTTTTGCCATCATCAGACGCTCCAGACTAAAAGAAATACACCAACTACTCAATAACGTATTCACTAGGATCAGTTTTACACGCGAAGAAAAAGAACAACAATTTCCCTTCCCAGATATTGACATAAGGAGACAAGATAATGGTGAATTAACAACGTGCGTATACTGAAAATCCACACACAGAGACCAAATTTTAAATTTCACAAGCAACCACCCTACTGCACACAAGGGGAGCTGCATCCAGGCCCTTTTCAAAAGAGCTAAAACACATGGCAGCACCCTGAATTATTAAGAAAAGCAAAAGAGAAACATCTTTTTTGATGTTTTCCTCTGCAATGGCTACTCCCAAAATTTCATAATACGATGCTTATCATCCAACCCCGACAAAATACACAGCCAACCACAACAAAACTAGTCCTCCCATACATCAAAAGAACATCTGAAATGTCTGCCAGAATACTGCAACCCCTAGGAATAATGATAGCTTACAAACCCACATTTACGCTCAGAAAAGAGCTATCTAAAGTCAAAGACAAAATACAGAAGGAAGACAACAGCAAAATAGTGTACAAAATCAGTTGCAACAACTGTAACCAGTTCTATGTGGACAAACAGGAAGGCAATTGAAAACAAGGGTTCATGAACGTCAACTAACAGTTAAACAGCACGACCAAAAATCCCTGATCTTGAGCCACATTGACAATGAACAACACCAGTTCGATTGGGAAGGAATAAAAATCATTTCATGTAAGAAACCAGACCATTTAATTGACCAATCAAGAAGAGAACCAATCAGCTGCTCAGAATTTAAATATAGCTCCAAATGAACAACCAATCAAACGACCACACTGGCACACAAGACATAAGCTAAAGAGGAATAGGACAAGAGAATCCTACGGCTGATGTTGCCTACTCTGCTAACGAAACGTTCAGAAACTAATTGAAACACGCTTGGAGAGCAAACCACTGCCAAAATTTAAAAACCGAACTACAAATATTTTCTATTATTTCATTCTATTAATAAGAAGTGACTAACAATACAATGTCAGATGATAGGCACCCCAGGTCAATATAAACAAATCTTTCAGGATTGATTTAACTTCAGAGACCTTTTAATAGAGACAAAATGTGGTTCAGGAAGTCTTCACTTACCAACGGTAATTGGGGATCTGGAACTCCATCACTAAGCAACATGGCCATAAGGTGCAACATCATAAGACTGACTTACAATTGCAATTCCACCAATCCCAGTTGTGAGGGGAATCTTGCATGATCACAGCAAACATGTGACCATCCTACAGACATGTGATCATCATTTGTGATCTCCAGCTGGCTTCCGCATTGAATTTGCCTTGTCAGAAGCCAGTAGTGAAGGTTGCAAATAAATCATGTGACTGTAAGGATGCTGTGATGGCCACAAGTACGAAGATCTGTTGTACATATATCTAATTCAGTGCTGTACATATATCTAATTCAGTATACGTTAAGTGAGGACTATTTACCTGCAAATAGATACAATAAAATAAGAAAATCTTCCAAAAGATCCCTGAACTCAGAGAGAAGCTCAGATCAGAAGATATTCCCCATTGACAAGAAAATCCAGCACTACAAGATGAAATAAGATCAGCACTCCACCCACTACTAAGTCAGAAACTGCAGGTATTAATGGGATAGCTACATAAATATGATAATCAGCAGAAAAATAATCAGTCAATGTCCTAACCAAGTTATGCCAGCAAATCTGTGCCAGCAACGAGACAGTGCCAACATATTGGAAGATGTCAGTCTACATAGCAGTATCAAAGGAACAATAGAGCATGGAAATTTTTACACATTTATCATTTTCATGTTAAGAAAATAATACTTAGGCTCATCAAACACAGAATAAAGGCATGTATCAGGATGGAGATGCCAAATTTTCAAACTGGTGTTAGAAAAGGCCAAGGAATGAGATACATAATTCTTGTTGCACATTGTGTAATTGTGTAAACTCAAGAATGGAAAAAGGAGAATATGTGCTTTATTGACTATGGAAAGGCCGTTGATTGTATTATGTCAAGCTGTGGAATGTACTTAGGATAATGATATTTGAGATTATCTTATTTCTTCATATGAAACCTAAACACAGGATAGGAAGCTCTAATCCAGATAGAACATGGTTGAGATAATGCTATATAATCTTTCCTTGTTTATTCAACCTACATTCTCAATATACATTGAGGGATCTAGATTGGAAAATTAGTGTAGTTTTAAAACAAGAGAAAGAAGCATCAAAAACATGTGTCCTAGACTAGCATTTGGTAAGGTGGCAATAAAGGCCTTGGAAAAAGATACTCAGACATGTCTATGACCTTCATCTATGACATTTCTGTATCAAATGAGATCAGAATGGTGCAGACAATGGTTTTCTTTAATTTTCCTCTAAGGGGGAAAATTGGACTTTTAAGAAGCAAGACAAAGAATATTGGCACTTTTGAACTTTGGTATTAATGGATTATTCCTGAAAGAAAACAAAAGAAATGTAGAACAAATTAATCCAGCACAAATGACCAAACACAAATTATCAAATTTTGAATATATTATGCAAAGACATAACTCTTTTGAGAAGTCTGTAATGCCAGAAAAAATGGAGCAAAGTGAAGAAAAGGATTACAGGTAGCAGAAACCCCGAAGGGTTAGTTTGGAGACAGATCATCCGTAAAATGTCTGTGTATATAATTGCTAAGTGTCAACTTCAACCTGATGGCACATAATTGAACATTTGCTGTGGGTGATGATGAAAAGTCCAGAAATTCTGGGACCTTCAGATTTTTCATGCCTCTTATATTGGATTGCAACCCGGAAAGAGCAATCTCAAGGCTAACTGAAGATGAATAGAAAGATAATCCTACTGAAGCCAAGCAAATGATTGCAGCCCTAATGGCAAATATTGCTATCCATGGGAACATTAGTAATGTTTCTTCTTCAAAAGTGCAAGCAATTACAGATAATAAAAAACAAAAAGGGTAATTCACACAATTACTAATGTTCCCATGGATAGCAATATTTGCCATTAGGGCTGCAAAACAATACCCTATGCATTGTTTTAATTTCCAGTACAGTAAAGAAGCTGAAAAATAATGCTGAAATTTTTAACTGGAATTGCAGGAAATAGTATCTAATTAATCCCTCCCTCCAGTGGAACAGCTCCAATCAGTACAATGGCTAACTCAGCTTCTGGCCTTGCTGTCTCCACATTCTTTAGAAATCTTCTCTAAAATTTTGGGTGATTCTTCCACACAGATTTAAAGAATTTCAAGGGAAAGGGGGAAATAAAAAGAAATTATATTTTTCTATATAGTGCTAAAGGAACAAGATTTAAGTCATTGTGCCCAGGCACATACACATATCCATATCCCTCTTGATTTTCAATGCTGTTTACTTTGTGACAGAACAGTCTTGAAAGGAAAGTTTGCACATTCAAGACTTGGGTTTTATTTCTTTAAGAAAATACACTGTCGCTCATCTTAGAATAAAATAAGCATTGTGCAAATACTTAATATCGGTTGAAAAACTACATAAAAGGTTAAAGTAATATTTCTGCAATTTTGAGGAATGGTTACCTATAATAAAAGACAACAAAATGTGAAAAGTGAAGCTTTGATTATAGCAGAAGCGAAAAACCACAGCCCCAAATAGCCATCAACATCGGTAATCTTTGCTATTTCTTTTCTTTTATAATAATCAATAGCAAAGGTGGAATGAAAAAAAAATACATATGTAATTAAAAGAGCTATAATTACACTTAATTGTGTGTATGTTGTCTGTAAAAGTTCAGGTACAAAATATTTAGCTGAAAAATTCATTTTTTTATATTTTACCAACACAAATCTTTGTGGAATATAGCTATTATTCCGTGTGGCATTATTTATTTCTGTTGGAGATTTGTGTTGCCATTTACTCGTACTGAAAATATATAGCTGAATAAATATAGGGACATGAACATGAGCAGGCGTGGTTGTCACTGCAAGTTTTTCTTCTGAGTAAACATGCCCAGTAAATTCCTACTTACATTTCTTGGGCAGTCTGTCAACTGCACCTGAAGTTCTATAACAATTGTGCTTACTACCAGGAATATTTTGCTTTGTGTCTTTTCAGTCTCTATCCAGCTCAAATAATATGATTGCCATAATTTTAGCACAAGTTTACCCACGTAGAATGGCTGTTAAGAATGCATTTAAGAGTCTCTCTCCTGAGATGTGAAAGCTAAAATGAGATAAAAGAAAAGGAATTTGGAGAGTGCTTACTGGTTCAGTTACCCCGATACCTTTCTGGATCTCATTTTTTATATTGCAAGCTTTCTACAACTGACCTGTCCTTGTTTTCAGACCTGCTATTTTTTCCACTCTTTTTGCTTGTACTATTTGTCTTTTGTCTTCTGCTCAGAGCCCAGGCTCATTCTGGGCTGGGTGTTTTTTCCCTCTGCAATGAAATTCTGCACAAACATTTCTTTTTATAGCATCTCTGTCTCTACATCTAATGAGACATTCTTTGTACACTAACCAGAAGTAAATTTAACACAGTTTCATTACTACTTCATTACTTCCAGAGCTTTCTCTGGATATCATAATTATATGCAGCACAACACGGATGTATCCAAGCTGTTGAATAGGTACTAAGCATTGAGAGCCTAGTCAAGCATGAAGCTCTTAGAAGCTTTTGAACTTCAATTCTTATCAGCCTCGTTTGCCTTGGCAAATGGTTAGGAATCAGGGGAGTTCCCATTCAAAAATAACTGGAAGTCCTGACCAGAAGATGAGTTACAATGTATGATTCATTGATAGTGTGACTTTCCGAATTCATTTCAGTCTGGCCGTAGAGCTAATTTTAGCATTTTTGGTTACTACAGCAAATATTCCTCTCTAAGTATTGAGCCAGATGCATTTTTTACGTTCTGTGGACTTCTCAGAGGTACTTTGAGACTAAGTAGTTTGAGTGGAAATTTAAGATATGTTTCAACTCTTCCTGAAGAGGCAAGGGACTAAATTTAATATTTTGCTTATCCTTCCCTATGTCTTTCCCAAGGATTTGGAGTTCAGTGTTAGTAAGAAGCAGATGACACTGAATTCCCTATTTTCTTTCCTCCTTGTTTTATACAAGCCATAAATGTCATGAACTGATACCCGGTAACACTGGTACACTGGTTGTTTAGAAAAACAAGTTTCATATAGCGAAGAGAATGGCACACTGATTGGTACAGCTGATATAGAAAAGAAGTTCTTCTACATCTGCTTGAACTTACTCAGTTTTTTCTGTCTTCTCCAACATTAGATAGCTTTGAGAATTGAAAACAGAGAATGGAAAAAAAATCTATAATATTAATTATCATTTTAGGATGTTAATATTATAACCATAAAATTGTTTTGTTATTTTCATCCAAAGTTAAATATAGCAAGTACTGCAACTCACATCAAAGTATTGACTATCTGATTATGGTTTCTATCTGGTATCTTTATTTACCATGTTGCATGATGTGACCAGTGATTACTCTGCATGCACTGATGCCGCAAACTACATTTTCTCCTGAAGGCTGCAAATCATGTCAAAATGATAACAGTGTCTGAAATGGTATAGGGTCTCCTGCTTGAGCAGGGGTTGGACTAGAACAGCGGTCCCCTACCATTGTGGCTTGGCAGCCCAGCTTGGGGGCGGGGGGAAGAGGGGAACTGGGCCATACAAGCAGCGGGCCGACACACACAAGCATGCGTTCAACTCAACATGTGCAAGTGGCAGGCCGGCGCGCACACACATGCGCACAGAGCTCAACTTGCACAAGTAGAGATGTGCACCATGCATGTATGTCAGCCCACCAAATAGGGTAGTGGGCCGCGGCTTCTGGACTAGAAGACCTCCAAGGTCCCTTCCAACTCTGATGATGTTCTATGTTCTATGTCTTGTGCATTTTAGGTATTTTAGCTTATGAACATTGAAAATCAAAATTGTTTTTGAATGCAAAGTCACTAGAGTTGCATGGAAGAGAATATGACTCCATTATTAAACATTTGCAATTGTTTTCCATTGTCATCCATTCAGTTCAAGATGCTACCTGTCAGACCCCCAGGCCTATTCTCTTTTGCCTTCTATTCTTTTGGGGCCTGCCATTCTGTTGGGGGAGGGGGTGCATGGGGGAATATGTTGGTAACTTTCGCTTTCCTCTTCCTTTGTCTGGCCTCTTGCTTTTGAGTATGGAATGCGTCTTCTTATCTAGGAGACAGTTGCAAGGAAACGAAAGCTGGAGAAGACCTTGAGATGTGCGCCTACCGTACCAGTCAGCTGGCCATCAAGCCACCTGTGGATTGGCTGGAGTTCAAACGGACATTATGACTTTGGTGGGAGGGACCATATTGCTTGCTTTAATTATATCATTCACACGGGCTTTTCTTCAGATCTCGCCTTACAGTCTCTATTATCACTAGTCCCTAATAAAAGTTCCTTTTGAGACAATGCCTGTTTCAAGAATTCTGCTTTCTTGGGTGATTAGTTGACGTGGGTCCTGATACTACCAATAGTTTGCAGACCCCTTTTTATACTTCAATATGCTACCAGTAATTTTCAAAGCATTCATTATTTTCTTCATTTTCTTCATTACAGATAAACATAGCCCCTCACTGAAATTCCTGTTCTTGGGAGTTAAGCAAGTCTTAGCCTGATTAGTACCATCAAAACTCTGTATGCATTTTACAATCTTACTGATCTCTTTGTTATTAAAAAAAAATTGTTCCTGTGAGGAAAGATGTTTCATGTCTTTTTGTACTAGGCTGCTTGATTTTTTTCATTTCCAAAGGGAAGCTAGAGAAATAAATATATAATATAGTGGTTAAAACATTGGCCTGAAAATAACAGAGGGTTCAAATCCCTACACAGCTACAATCTTAGCAGAGGATGTTAGATCAATCATAATGATTAGTTATAACGTAGCTTTTTTATTTTGGTTTAACAAATTAGGTGAGTGTCATTTGGCTTTTGGTTTAACACGGTGTGCAAACACATCCCTTCTCTCTTAGCCTAACCTATTCCACAATTCTCTTTTTCATGCCTTTAGTGTAATAATTAGCTGACTAGTTGGCTTTGATTATACCCTGCTAAGAATGCTCTGCCTAGAACCACTCAAATCACTTACTTTTGGATTTGAGTTTTTTGTGTGTTGCTGCTGCCGCCAAGTGTTCACAACTCAGAGAAGCAGCCTCTTAAATCTCCTGCCTTGCTTCTTCCTCATATTTCAGTCTACACACATGGACAACCAGAATGCTCAAGATGTAGACAACTAAACACATACTTGTAACCCAATTCAGGTGTATGAATCGGATATTTTTAATACATGATTGTTTCATTAGTGAATTGCCTTTTGATATTTGTACATAGATTTTGGTATTGTGAGGCATTCTGAGAGTGACTACCATGGAAAGGTTGCATACAAATAAAATATTTTGATGGTTATATTATATATGAAAAGATATTATATCTTCCAAATTTAATCTTCAGCCCAGAAATAAATCTCCACTGACTGAATCTACCAAATTATTTGTACATGGCAGCTTTTTTTTGAAAAATTATTGTTTGGTTTTTAAAATACAATTCTAATAATGATCAATACAATATGCTAAATAAATTATATAAACCAATCCAACTTTCACTGCAGAAATCATGTTAAGATTTTATTCATTTTAAAAACATTTTTCTATTTTTAATTTTTTTTATCAATCTTTAAAATAAAAAAGAGTTTAGTTATCTAGATGAATGTTTTTTTTCCATCATGAATTTTTCAACTATCACAAGAGACAAACTTTATATAATTGGGTCAAACAAAACTGCTTGGTTGTTGTTTTTTTAAAAAAGTTTTTTTTTTTTTTTAAAAAAGTAATGGCTATGAAACAAACGTTTCAAAACGTCTATCAAAAAAGTCTTCCTCTAGGTCAGCAGTGTTAAACTGCTGGCCCGCGGGCCAGTTGCATCAGGCGGAAGCTGCGCCCACTCCAGCTCCAGCAATGCAAAAAAAGTTGTGATACGTCGTAACACGTCACGTGACGTGGCAAGTTTGACCCCCGTGCTCTAGGTGATGTGTTTCCATGATGTCTTTTTTTTTCTTAGAAAAGGAAATAAAATACATTTCAAAATTGGAGCCTCAGAGGATCCATAATAATAATAATCCATTTTTCCCATAACAATGAACCGTTCCTCAAAAGATCAGTGTCCTCAGAACCATAATTACAAACCTGTAGTGTAATAAACCAGGTTGACTTTTCTACAATGCTATGTTTCCTTTGTGGCACATGTTTACTTTTGTTCTTTGCTTATGATTCTAGGCTACTTTCAGCCAAAGCTTTTCCTTAGCTTTGCTTTGCTTTGCCTTTCCATATTATTTTACTCAAATGGATTTTACAAGTTCATCTTTATGCTGTATAATTAAGGCTTGACATATGTGATCAATGTATCACACTGTCAGCATGGAAGGTGCAAGCTAACAACTGCTTTTGTAGTGAGCACAGCAGTATCTCAGTGACTGAAGTGGCATGAATTTTATGAATTTTACGAAGTGGCAGAGTACAAGATGAAATAGTTATAGGTGATGGACATTTTTAGTAGTACAGTTCATCCCTTTTATTCCAGGTGTTTTGGATATTATTTTATGTTTCAGTAATGTACGATTTTTCTAGAAAATTGTCTTGATGTAGCTTTCTAAGTACTGCTAGGGTAATATCTCTTACTTTTCCATTTTTCTGGACTTCATCTCTTATTAGCTTTTGCCAGCAACATTTTTGACAAGACCTGTGGATGTCGTAAGGCAAAATTCATGAAGCACCTTTGAAGCTTCAAAGGAACAGGGAGATGGAAGACTGGGAATAGCAATAGCAGCAGTGGAAGGTCAACAGGTATGTTCGCTCACTGCAAAAAGTATAAAATAAGTTTTGGTTCAAACTACCAAGTGATTTAGTGCCATAGCAAGAACATGGAATAAATCAGTTTGCAGCTGAATAAAAAACAATTAACGGTATAGCTGTATAAAAAACAAAAAAGGGAATAATGGCTGAAGTAGGGGAAAAAGAGACTAAAACACTGTTAGTGTTTTATTTTTCATTTTAAACTCTTGAACCTTCCTACATATATTTAAACATAGATGCCAAGCTAGTCTCATTATAGAAGGGTCCTGCCACTATCAAGAATAACTTGTCTCCAGTTGTGGATACTCCAACACTGGTGGTTTTTAAGAAGAGATCGGACAGCCATTTGTCTGAAATGGAATAGGGTTTCCTGCCTGAGCAGGAGGTTAAGTATTCTGTGAAGAATATGTTCTGCCATAGGTAGAGTAATTTGTATAAAGAAGATGGTGGGAACATTGACTGTCTGGTACCTTTTTGCACTTCCTTCAAAATATCACTTAAAGCACTAGACGTTTGTGTATGTGTGTGTGTGTGTGCTAAGTGAATTCTGGTGCAGTTATTCTTTAAATCAGCTCTGCCTGTGGAGGTCTTCTTTCCTTTCATCGTGATCTTATGGCTAATGACACTGACCATGACCCTGGTTAAGATGTTGTCAGAAATGAGCTTAGGGTTTGTTTTTTCTTTTCCTTCCATCTCTAAATTTGAGAATTGTTAAGGGAGGCATTTTCTAGGATTTAGGATAATCAAAGCAAATGGTGAGCACGTCAGCCAGATGTCTGAAATTTCTGCCTGTGTGGGAACTGCATCATTTATGCAGCACATGAAGGACCTAACACCTACAGAGAACGGAGCAGGAAATTTTGGGAATTTAAGGTGAAAGCTTAAGGCTTTCACTGTGCCTATGATTTTCTCCATCCCCCAAAATGCAATAAAGAGAATATAATTTGATGTCCCCCCCTCCTGACTCTGGAGGATATTGGTGAGCTACAGTACATGAGATTCTCTGGTTGTACTTTTTGCACCCATGATGAATATTGCAATATAATTCTGTGGATGGTGGTTTGATATTGTATGGGGCTTATTCTCAGACAAAATTCACCAAAATAAGAAAAGTCATCCCGTTTTCTAAATATGCATACTTAATTAATATATTTATAATACGTGTTAATTGCTTAGTGACAGGGATGAAGATAACTTGGGAAAACCTTCAGCAACTTCACCGTGATTCCAAATAATATGGAGGGAGAGAAAGAGAAAAAGAGAGGAGAGAAGCTTTTCCAGGTAGAATCGACCCCTTTCTTAGAATATTGCCATCTAACTGGCCTTTCAATTGCAGTGACATTTTCAGCCAATGAGTGAAGAAACAATGGCTTTTCATTTACTTTATCTGCTCATTGGAACAATCTTGTCCCCTTTTCCCTTTATCCCTGCCAGTGGAGGGGGACAAAAAATCTAAAGCAATCAACATAAATTTTTGCACAGGGGCAAGATATGCACAGAGCAGAGATGGAGAAAGGGAGAGCTTATCTTTTGAGCAGGTGCCTGAGCTGCAGGCTAAAGGTTGTGTTTAACAAGGCCAGCCCTTTAAGACAATACGATGGGCTGTGCCCCCTGCGGTTGTTGACAGTTTGATTCTTCTCTTCCAGGGCTTTTTGTGGGAAGTGCCTGCAAAAACAGCGGCAAAGACAGGTGGTGGGGATAAGATGGGGAAAATCTAAGGCTTTTCAGTGAGACGCCCAGCTGGAGAGAGGAGACCCCCTAAATGCCTGGGTTGGTAAAGGTCTGCGCATGTGAGGAGGAAAGGTTAACTTGCAAGCACCTGAGCATCACTGATTTTCTACGTGCAATGCTTTAGGTTTCTGAGATCTTTTCTTCCTCGTTGCTTAAAATGGAGAAGTGGTTGGCATAGAAGCACCAACTGCGCCTTTATAATTTTTTTTTAACCCAGCATCACCACTATGTCTCCCCTCATTGCTGTCTTCCGGGATTTCAGCAGGCTTTGTATTATTATTATTATTACTAACAACCCAAATGTTAGGGATAAAAATAGAAAACAGGACTTATAGTCCAAGAATGTTGCTCATCTTTTACTCATAAAATAAATAACAGCTACTGTGACACATATCCTTTCTTTTCTGAAATATTCACAGACCACACCAAGAAAAACTGGAATTGCTTGTTTTTACATATGTTAGAACATATTCCACAGGTTTATTACTAAAAATAATCCCTAATTTATAATAAGTTTTAAAAGCTACAGTTAACTGTAATGGTCAACTGCAATTTATGGCTTAGCACTATATGAGATCCAGACCACTATGGCTTGTTCCACAAACCAGACTCGGTATGATAGGAGAACCCAATCAATAAGTTGAAGAGACTACTATCCACAGCTAGTTATTCCTGCCTTCAGGTGTTAAAGGGGGTCCCATCTTACTGTGATCCTCCATTATTTTCACATGCTGATGCCATGACAATGTTCTTGGCCCACCAGTAACACAAAAGTTCTGTTTTTCGTATTGACCTCGTCCAAAAAAAGATTATGCTGGCGGTAATCAAAGAGTATTTCTTTTTTTTAATAAATATTTTATTAATTTTCTAGCTTTACAATCATAAATACTTAATAAACAACATGTTGTTCTGGGTCCATTAGTAATTCAGTGTTACATCTTAACTTCTTCAATCTAGGCCCAATATTAAACCATTCAATGCTTCCTCTCTTCTTCCGGTAGTACACATTTTCCCACATTAGACAAATACAATTCTTATTATTGTTAATACATATACAATTGAATATCAACATCTTTGTTACATTTTCCTAGTAATATCAATAATGTCGGTTTAAAATATCTTTTCTAACCAAAATATATCTTAATTGCATTTGCACTTAATATCCATTTGTTCAATTAATATCCTGTTTTTCCTGCTTTTTAAAAAAATTTAATTTCCCATCAGTGTTCAAAATGTCTCTATCACTTATAATTTCTCATAATAAGTTATATTTGGGTAACCAAAAGCTTCCCTTATTCAAACCCTCTTAGCATTTTCATATTTCCCTTCTCATATCAAAATATAATATTCTAGTTATAAATCCTATATTTCTAGTTATAATAATACTATTTCTAACAATTATCTATTCTCAGCCATGTTCAAACATTTGATTAATAGAATAATATCCCATCTAATGGGTCAAAACCTCTATTTTCTTCAGTCTTATTCTAGCTTTCTTCCTTTGCCAACTAACTTTCCAAGTCAATGTATTTGAATCATCAAGTAATTCTTCCTCTATTTTTGTGTATATTGTTTGGAATAAGAAAGACAATTTGATTAAAGTATTTTTGGAAGGACGCTCAGCCCATTGATATTCATTAAACAGCCTCCCTTCTTCTCTAATTTCCCACAATTCTCCTAACAGCTCTATCTTCCATTCAGTCAGCTCTTCTTTCTTATCCTCAAGTGTGTTCTGAGATCTTAACAGCTAAGATATCTTTTCCACTTCTGATATTATCACTACGTCTTCTAATTCTTCATTTGTCTGAATCTGTTAGTTCCTTTCTTTAGGTCCTCCATCTTTGGATCAGCTTCCTTTGATTTTCCTTCTATTTTCTGGGTTGCTATTTCCTTCTTTGTAGTCATTTTCTGAGTTTGTAGATTTAGATTAAAGAATTGTTCTTTTATCTCGTTTGTGTTATTTTTAGTCTTATCATGAGCTAAGGCAATTGTCTCTTGTATTAATTTTAACATAGAAAGAATTTCTTTCTGAAATTCATCAACATTTTCTTGTTGATATGTCAAGCTGGGGACTTTGGGGTGTTAGGAATGTTTTTTTTACCATTTGAAGCTAAGTATGGAACCTCCATTTTGTTTTTGTATATAGTCTTTATAGTCCAATCTATTTAGGGATTTAAAAAGTTTCAGTTAATTGTCATTTGAACTCCTAATTATCCAACCAGCCTATCAGTCCGTCCTTAAGTCTCCCCTCAGCAAATATAAGTAAAGTTCAAATTTTTCTGCCCAATGAAAAACACATCCTTTCTGTCCAGAGAGAGAAGAACAATTAAAAATTGTTCATCAATCAAAGGTTTATAGTCCAAAGTATTCCATCATCTCAATCAATAATGCATGTTTCTTCTATAGGGAAATAGCTCCATGACACAGCTCTAAAAGTCAGTTAGTATTTATATTCATAGTCCAGGCAGGCCAGTTTAAAATAGTTTATTGTCTCTGCCACACAGATAAGCAGCCCAAGAGGTGTTTTTCTTCCTCTTTTCCCAGCTGCAAGTCTTCAAAAGTGAAAGTTTCTGAAAACAACAAGAGTCTTATCTGAGTCTGGGCTTCCAGCCAAGTTTCATTTACGCATAATAAATTGTAGTGCTGTAGTTCACCACTAGATGTCATTGATGCCGTCTTCCAGCTTTTTACATCCAAACTTATATTACAAGCTTTTTAAGTCTCTTTAAAAAAAAAATCTCAAAAGCACTTTTAGTTCCCAAATTTCAAAGTTATATATGTGTGTTGCTTCCAAATTAATCTTGTAATTTTCTCTATTTCCCCCCAAGCAATTAATTTGCCCCTTTTCTTTTCCTGAGGGAATGGGGTGGATTTTCCCCTTCCCTTTCTCATCGAGGAGGATTCTTTGCTTTGGGCGGTTTTTTCCCAGGAAAAAGTCTTAAAATCATAAAGAGAGGATAGTGTCTCACCCAGTTCCATCTATGTTGCTCAAAAGTTGCTGGTTAATGCTTATTTTCTTCGGTTGTCAGCAGCTTCTGACTGGCCACATGAATGTAGCCAGTCTTTCCCCTGTCGGTTTGGAGGGCTTCCATGGATCAAACGGAAGGGCCGCCGTCCTCCCCTGATCAACGAGGATCTCTTCTCTGTTGCCTCTTTGGGGTGACTTTTGACCCTTTTTAGGGTCCCCAGCGGGGCGAAATCGAAGACGGAGCCCCATCTTCCTGTGCCCGTTACACTGCAGTGTCAAACTGGAAGTCCAAAGGATACTTCTAACACTTTTGCTTATGGACACACTATGGGATCCCCAGATTTAGATGTACAGTAAAATCTAAGTCTCCAGTATCTAGATGAGATGCAAATTAAGAAACAGAAATTAGCTTCATTTACCAGTGAAATATATGATTTTTGCTCAGCTTAAATTTAGTAGTTCAAATGTACTTCCATCTATACTTTATATACTTTATATTCTTTTCCTTGGGCAGAATCACTTCTTATGTGAACAATCTTCAAACCTCATCCCAGTATCAGAAAACATAAGGTAGATCTAATATAGCAATAGTTTATCCTGATATTACAAGAAAATACACTAGGAAAATATGTGTACGAATGGATAGAAATTAGCAACAGCTACAGGAGAAACCAAATAGACCAAGCTTTTCCTTCCATGTGGGCAAATTTTTATTGAATGCTTCCTGCAGATTAAATATAGAATCTGCAGACATCATGATAAAGGGTAGCTGCCTTTCCATGCTCTCTCCCAGGTCATGGTTAAATGTCTTTTTACTGCATTTTGTATGTACTAGAGCAGCTACCACATAATTTCTATTTTCTTTCTTTCCATGTGACAGTTGACGAGGGTTTTTTTTCCAGACTTAATTCCTGGGAAAATTAAAAATTAAAATTAAAATTGAATTTTTTTTAAAAAAAAATCACTCCTAGAAGGCACTTTTTAAGTCCACCTTCCCCCCTGCTTTTACCTCAAAGTGACAGGAAAGTGATCATGTCTTCTACATTTTAAAACTTGTTTAACCATTGAATATGCCCAGAACAGCTGGAAGATTCCTCTCTTGCCTACATTCATCTATTCCCCTTTCTGGCTGTCCACTTATATTCACACTTTTTTTT
This sequence comes from Protobothrops mucrosquamatus, assembly GCF_001527695.2. Lineage (NCBI taxonomy): Eukaryota > Metazoa > Chordata > Lepidosauria > Squamata > Viperidae > Protobothrops > Protobothrops mucrosquamatus. The sequence continues at coordinate 53,805 of NW_015386665.1, read as the reverse complement.
TAAAAAAAAAAAGTTAACTAATGATGTTAAATGCTTTGCCAAAGGTCCTAGCAGGTCAGTTGCAGAAGTACCATTTTGGCCTAATTAGAGCTTTTGTGGTAGCCCGGAGGCCTCCTTCATCCAGTGGCTGACAAGCTGGGAGCTGACAGCTTCAATTGGTCTCAGTGGAAAGATTGGTCTGGTCATGTTTTCTAACTGAGCCAGGTGTTCACTGAATGTGGAGGGTGGGGAGGATGGGGCCAGTCTCAAGCTCCTGTTTGATCTCTCTTTTGTTTTCTTTATTTTGAGATCTTCCCTTTGGCTGTACCATCTTGTGTCAAGGTCAAGAATGGCCTTCACAAAAACAGCCGTTCTGCTTATGGCTGGGCAGTCATTAGTGGAAATTCTCTTCCTTTGCCCACAAATGCAGAAATATTGGTGCAAAGACAATGTGGAAGTTCCATACTATTTTATCTCAAGCCAACTGAAATGAATAAGTCTGGAAGAGAGCAGAGGAAAGCCACCCTTTAAGCCATATTAGAAACCAGAGCTGTTAAATCACACTTATATTTCTCAAAAGCTCTCTATCAATTCTGTCATGTTCCAGGTGACTAACCAGAGTTAGACCTCAAAGCCAAAATTCAGGGCTCCATAGGGCAGCTCCTCCAGTAGCTAGGTTCATTGTAACTGCTCAGAGTGAAAGTATCTGTCACGCTGGTACTGATATTCTTTACAGCTTTTTTTTTCTCTTAAAAAATTAGTCAAGGGCTGCCAGTAAGACAACTATGATATTACAAAACTCATTTTATAATTTTTACTTCTAGAATGTATTATACCTCTTTCCAAAAATATATAGTTCCAAATAAATGTGCTTGATATCATGGCAGCAGAATTAAATTCTACTTGACTCCTATAATCTTGATGCTACATTTTAGTGAAGTTAAGGCATAACACCGCACATACTTGTTTAAAAAAATGTTTTGGGGGGGATTTCCTCCTTTAAAATGGCAAAAATGAAGCAGTTGTAAAGAATGGATTTAAAAGAAAGGAAAGATCCCCTTTACAACTTACTTTATACATAGGGCCATCTAAAGGTTGCTTTGTAGCAAAACAATATGTGCTTACTGTCCAATACATGCTTCATTTAAATAGAAAACAACTTCATTACACAAATTACTTAGTTGTGATATTTAACGCTTAAGATATTGTCAAAAATGTATAAGGGAATTTCTTGGAAATGCAGTTGCAAAGAGGATATCTTTTTATGATCTCTGATGGACATGATAAAGCACGAAAAAGTTGGGGTCAAATTTCTACTTTAATTCAAAAGATTCTTAAAATAAATATAAAACTTTTACTTTTAGGTTTGATGAATAAAGCATTTGAAATAAAAGGATCTTTATTACATTGTATTGTATTGTATATTACATTTTAATATAAAAAATTATATATGCAAAAAGATTAAAAGAGAGACCAATTTCCACAGTAGAAGAGTGGATAGTAATGGTGATGGAGTCAGTGAAGATGGCAAAGAAAAAGAAAAAAAAAATAAAGAAAAAAAATTAAGAAACAAAAGAATTTTGTTTCTACTTGGAATCTGCTTCTGGACTTTTTGTTTAAAACCAGAATAAATGAAACAATTATATAGATTCATTATGTGATAAAACATTGCAGTCAATGGGATTGATAAGGTTAATGTCCCTGATTGGATTAGTTCATATGTGTGTTGAAATATATAATGAAGGGTGGAATGAACAAAATCATATCTTTTTACATAATGAGCCCAAGATTGTGTAAGTAAATTGTTATTTTAGCTCAACTGCTATCTAGACCCTGAGTTCTGAGTGCTAATTATTAACCCTTCACAGCTGGCTTCTATTGTTTTAGTTAACACTTTCACTTATCTAGTTAGTGCCTTGCTACCTTGATGCTGCTGAGCATTTGAAGTACCTGATTGTTTTGTATTGAATTTGCGATAATGTTTATTTAAGGAATGCATGTGAGTTGGGGGGTCACATTTTCTTCCAGAGCTCAAAAGAAAGTAGTGAAAAAGAACAAGGATTCATTAAGAGTGTTAAAAGAGGCATAGAAAATGCAGAAAATTCTAAAAAACCATATTTATATACTGCATGTTCCCAGCAGGAGATAGCCCAGGGTAGTTAAAATTGTTTTGGAAGTGTATGAAAAGGTCTAAACAGAGAAACCTCTTCAAAGTAAATACCATAAAGCAGCCTTTCTCAACCTATGGGTCGCGACACCATTTGAGGTTGATCGACAATTTCACGGGGGTCGCCAAGCAAGGCTGTCCGCCATTTTTTTCCCCCTTTTCCAGCGGGTGCCTTACCTTCCTTGAGCTGGGCCAGCTGGTGGTCGGCCTGCTCCATCTCTGCCGCTTGCCAGCTACACCTCGGCCGTTGCAGGGGGCGGAACCACGCATGCG
>NW_015386665.1:43064-50941 GCF_001527695.2 Protobothrops mucrosquamatus | reverse complement strand
AACCGGTTGGGGGTCGCGGCATTAAAAAGGTTGAGAACCACTGCCATAAAGGGTAATAAAATTATTTAGGATGAACCCGAAGTGAGTAGTTTAGAGAATTTCATTGTGCTATACAAGTAGTCCTCAAGTCACAATGGTAATTAGGACTAGAATTTCCATCACTAAGCAATGCAGTCATAAAACATGACATCATGTGACTGCATTGCTTAGTGACAGAAATACCAGCAATCTCCATTGCCATCATTAACCAAATTCCGCTGGTCATTAGCTGAGGACCCACCTCAATCCAAGCCATTCTGGGTTTGCTCCCCCTCAGCTCTGAGCCTTGGTAAAATAAGGGACTGCCTCCAACTTCCCCCAGTCACCTAACTGCCCCATAGCTGTCTTTTTGGCCATCCTGCCCTCTGCCTTGCAGAGCGACAATCAGCCCCAAAATTGCACAGCTCAGGGGCTTCTTGGCCCATAGCAGCTTGGGGTCTGTCCCCGAGCTGCAGTACCCTGGGAAGCCCAGCCACTTAGCCGGGTGGTGCAAAGCCACAGAGTACCCGGGAAATGCACCAGCTATGTAGCAGAAAGCCACAGCTGCCCAGGAAAACCCCAGACACATCTGCCCCACCCCAGCTGCAGTCACTTTTACCATCTTGCACTTGAGGCCTCTGTTGCCTTGCATCCCACTGCCCTTGCTGGCCTTCATCATCTTCTTGTTCTCACTGCTAATGAGGCATGTCTGCCTTGGCCCATTGCAAAGCAGGTGTTGGCCACATGAGGCCATATTTGCCATGCACAAACTTGGGAAGAAAATCTCGGGCCACCAGCAGCACCTCACAAAGGGTCAGAAGAGGGTTACGTGGTCAGAAATGGGAGCAAGAAGATGGCGAAGATCAGCTAGGATGGTGGGGACCGTGGAGTGCAGGAGACCAAAAGGGCATAGATGGAGAGGAGATAAGCAGATGGGGGAAGATGAAGTGTCCCTGCAGTTGTAAATGTGGGCAGGCTGCTGAGCGCTCAAATTTTGATCACGTGACCATGGGGGGGTGACAATGGCGGTAATTTCAGAGAATAATCATAAACAGTTTTAGTCAGCAATGTCGTAGCTTTGAACAATCACTAAAGGAATGGTCGTAACTTAAAATCTACTTGTAATAGTGTCAAAAAGTGGATGAAGTTATAAATGCTGTGAAAATGTTGAAAAAGAGGTATAGCTGCAGTTGTAGAGGGTGTAACTGGATGTTAAAATGCAGATGTAGTTTACTTCTGAAATGGCTCTGTGGCTAGTTTAATGTATGTGGAGCCTGTTATCTACTGGGCTGAATGGGAAAATGTGTCCCAAATAAATGGAAAGGCTGAAAGAGTGAATGCAGGAGGATTAATTTATTTCATGTGGCTTACAGGGTTTTGGAATAATTCTGTTTGATAGCAAAGATGCATGATGTACACTTGATTGTTTTAATGTATTTATGGATAATTTTATAAAAAATAATTGTGATGTTACAAGTATGTTGATTGGAAAAATGTTCATGACTACACAACTGAAAACTGTGTATTTTCTTCACAAATAATCCTTAGTGGCTTGAAAGCAGCCTGACATATTTTTCACTCTCTCCTCGGAGCACAGAATAAATCTTCCTGAAAGCAGGGTGAGGCCCTGAAAAAGCAGAGGAAAGTATCAAAAAAAGGCTTCTGCTGTATATTCCCTTCTTGCCCATCACTCTGCCTAAACCTCTAATAGCTGCAGTGATTAAAAAGAGCCTCTTTCACTGTTCATTTAGCATGTCCAAGTTTGTCAATTAGTAGGCCATGTGGTGACCAAGCAATCATTTTTCAAGTCTTTGATGTTCTGGGAGGATTTGTTTTAACAAATCTTAGTCACCCCCCTCTTTTTTTCTCTCTCTTCTTTTGGAACCTATTAGTTGGGGTCTGGAGACTAGTTTAACTCTAGACAAGCCACATAAAAAGAATGGAATCTTTGCCTCTTTCCTGTAGCTTTGTGGTCCCACTGGTTGGATAGGCTGTTTATTTTTTTCACATGAGCTTATGCTTCTATTCAGGCTCTTGCATAGCTTGTTCAGCCGTTATAGAGATGCTGGAAAAAATGCCGCTTACAGACACTAATGCCATTGTAACCTGGAAGGAATGTCTACCTGAAACGGTGTGAAATCTGCCTCCAAATCCCAGTTCAGCTAGCAGGCCTCATTCCTCATTCCTCATTCCTCTCAGGCCAATGCACAAGTCAAGAGAAGGGAACATGAGGGCTTTTTAAGTCTTTCTATATTAAAAACATGTTTGCTAAAATCTGTTTTGGAGTCTTTTTTTAACATTCATCAAATAACTTCTTGAACCTCAGACAGTTTCATCATCCACATGTTTAGATTCCCATTTGTGGAATTTGATTTATATTGCCTAAGTCAGGGCTTTTCAACCTTTTCACCCATTGTACCACTTTTAGGATATGGCAACATCCGAGTACCTCCAGTCTCCTAACAAGGTGTCAAAAACTTGATGACCCCCCCAAAAAGGAAAAAAGTGATAAAGTACAGGTAGTCCTCGACTTACAACAGTTCGCTTAGTGACTCTTCAAAGTTACAATGGCACTGAAAAAGTGCCCCTCAAGCCACAGCCAAGCAAGACACCTGCCTGCTCATCCGGTGGCGCTCTTCCTCCTGTCTGAGGTTTTCATTGTTGTGAGCATTTCTGTTGAGGATTGGCAACAGGGGTGGGGTGGGGGGTATTTGGTTTTTATTCCCCCCGTCTGCTGGGTGGTTGCAGCAGGTTTTGGTCACTTCACATGACCCTGGGACACTGTGACCATCATAAATATGAATCAGTTGCCAAGCATCTGAATGTAAATCACAAGACCCTGGAGATGCTGCAACATTCCAGCTGATCGGCGCTTCTTCTGGGCTCAGCAGAAGCACCAGGATCCGTGCCGCTTTCCAGCTGATTGTTGCTTCTTCAGGGCTCAGCAGAAGCACCAGGATCAGCGGCGAGCTCCAGCTGGAGCCTGGCACTGATCCTGGCGCTTCCACTGAGCCCTGACAGCCCTGAAGAAGCGCCAATCATCTGGAAAGCGGTACTGATCCTGGCGCTTCTGCTGAGCCCTGACAGCCCTGCAGCTCCAGCCATCTCTCGCTCAGGCTTTTGCGGTACTGCCACCGGTTCAGCTCATTCCCCTCCCCCGCTACCACTTTTCTAGGATGATCACGTACCACCTGCCAGGTGCCAATGTACCACAGGTGGTACCTGTACCACTGGTTGAAAAGCCCTGGCCTAAGTAAGTAATGAGCCAGTCCACAGGTGGGCTTTTGAATTAGGTTCTATTTACTTTCCTATAACTGAGTAATTATAATACCTGCAAATGCTAATGTGTTGATTGATTTTGTTCTATTTCCCCAATAAAATTTGTGTCCATTTATTTCCAAATAAATTATTTTAATAATCTCATACTAGTGTGCATTATCCTTTTAAGAGATTGCTAGGTATGTCACTTATTGCTAAGATGCAAGTGGTCCTCTACAGGAATGAAGACCATTCAAACTTGTAATAACTTTGAATGAGTGATATTTATCACCAGTCATCATAGCCCATGTCACATGATTGCATTCTTGGTGTGCTTGACTTGTAATGATGATGCCCCAACATCCTGGAGTCACAGGGTTGCCATTTGTGACCAGCATATTTGCTGACTTCCCAGAAGGAAAATCTTAGGGAAAGCTGGCAGGAGGTTTCAAATTGTGACCATGTGATACCCCTGCTTAACAACAACGTGGAAATAGTTTAACAATGGAAACCAGAAGTGCTGGAACCACCATTGTAAAGTTACATGATGCCATGCTTTATGATCATTTTGCTTAGTGACGGAAATTCTGTTTGCAATTGTGGTCATTACCTGAGGACTTCTTGTCTGGTATTGCCAATGTTAAAAGTTTAGCATGTGTGCATCAGAATGTGGATTAAAGCATGTGCGATCACACTACAAAGAGGCAAAGATAGCCCCAAACATTTTTTCTTGATACCGCTGTCAGCTCGGTTCATCAAAATCTTGCACAATTTATTAGAAATGATTGTGGGACAAAACAACTGACCTTATACTTCATTGGCAGTTGCACATCCCTCCCCCTCCATAACGATTACAAAATGCTGAGTGTAAAAATGCAGCCAACAGAGTTTGCATGAAAATTACTAGGGTTAATTTGAAGCGTAATTAAGTTGGCATCAAGAGAAGAAACCTCTGTGGTATACATAAAGCAGTGTATGTTTGTTGCCAAGCTGTATCATGTTCTATTTCCCATTTCCAATAACATTAACTGTACAATGTTCACCTTCTCTTCATTTTGATTTGGGGGGGGGGCAGTGAGCAACCCAGCATTTTGTAGAAATGCATTTCTTTTCTGTCCTATTATTTCATCTAAAGATGCACAATATCTCTAAGCAGCTATGAAAGATTGCACAGAAAACGAAGTAGGTTAGAGCAAGGAAGGGAAATCATTGAATGTCCCCCCCCTAAAGCTACCATATCTATATGTAAGGACTAAAGCAGCCTTCAAACTCCCTGCTGATTTAATGGGCACACCCATTAAATTTTCTGGATATAGCAGAATAATTTGCTACGAAAAATCTTCACTAGGAAAGTGGCTTCTTGGTGTTTTTTTTTTTTTTAAAAAGAACTTCAAAATAAATGAACAATTGATCTGTATGGGCACTAAGATATGAAATTGTTTTATCTGTCACTTCTTCCAACACTAACTTCTTAAAAGGAAAACAACAATCACAGTCAAAGGTGCTTCACTGCCTTGAAGAAAATAGAGGTGGTAAATGGGCAGTTGAATTATATGCTTCCAGGGAGCTTTTCAAGGGAAGCATTTACTGAGGGAGAAAATTGGTTGCTTTTTTTCTTTTATCTTATAACAAGTAAGGAATAGAGTTTGTAAAAATATGGAACACCTTCACAGATGCTTAATTTTTGTTGCATAGGAACACATGACAAATATGTTTCAAGAAATCTGGGTGAGAAATGGTTTGGTTTTTCATTGTTTGCCATCTTTGTATAAAGATCCTTAATAAATCTCTGTAAAACACCTAGGAGACCTAAATGCTGCAGAGCTTAGACCATTACAGAAAAAAATAGTAGTAGCAGCAGCAGAATAGTAGTAGTAGTACTAGAACAGTAGCAGCAGAAGAAGATCAAAGATTTGTGGAACACCCTGCTAAAATCTAAATTGTATTAAATAGTTTTAATTTTGTTCTATTACTAATTTTTTTTCTTGATGTTTATATGTGTAGGAAATTTTGTTTATTATATGAATTAGAAAACAATACAAAATGAAGCTAGCCAGAAAGTCACGCAGAGTTTCTTCAATGAAAATTTCAGGATCTGGATTAACAGCAGATTTTGCTTAGCTGAACTCACCGCAATTTGGATAAGTTCGTACAACGTATTGGAATTGGGTTGTTTATGGTTCACTATTATGCTAGAAGCTAGTCATTGTACAATGAAGAGGCCATGTTAAGCCATCATTTGGGCATAATGGGTTGTGTGACCACATTTTGTAAATTTACCCGTAGGATTCAAATGAAACCAGCCTCTGAGATATAGTAAGGACTGGAGAACTAGAATGGATTATTAAACTTCTAGCATTCTATGTAATACTGTAACTACTGGACCAAACTGGCTCTCTTAGACCAATATGCTCACATTAACACAAATTCTGTTGCTTATTCTAAGAGTTCTCTTGTCACTAAAGATAAATGCAATAAGTAGCATATTAGTCTCAGAAATAGCCTGTTAATCTTTTATTCTGCTTGCTGAAAGCTTGCTAAATATCCTGAACCTGTCAATATAGGCTATTCTTCATTTTTGACAGCCTATCACTTGGATACGTGTATATGGAAAAGATTGTTCATGTGCCTATAAAGTGGACGAGCAAATTACATAGAGACAGTTATGACTGGGGAGCACTCTTCTTAAACTATACATTCCTGACCATTGCAGAACAGCCTGGGCTGACACATGCATATTTTTATCTAAATTATTACAATATATAACTGCCAAAAGATCAATTAGAATGTCTGAGGTGTCAGGTTGCCATTCAGATCAGATGGAAAACAGATGGATAAAGCAATAGATTTTCTCAGGCAGTTAAAACAGGGTGACCATAAACACATGAACTTAAGATCTAAGAAGTATAATTGGGTAATGTGGATTGTATTCTTATCCTAGAAGCATTAAACACAGATATTAGCCTGAATAATATGCCTGAAATGATCTTAAATCTGGTGCAAAATTACAGATGTTCATGCTCATAGCCTGGAGGTAAATAGTTGGTTTAGATTTAGAAGATTTCTCAACAGACAGGCAAGCGGCAAAGAAGCAACTCGGTTCTACACTTGAGGAATTACTTGTTTTAATTGAGGAACTGGTCCAGTATCTGCAGTGACAAACTGATCGTGGCTAGAATTCTGCTGAACAGGAAATTGTGATCCCTCCCTGTAATAGCATAGCACAGATCAAGCTGACAGTTCCCTCTTCCTGCAAGAGGTCAGAACTTGCCCCGTTCCACATCAGAGTTTCACTTCAAAACCTGAAGTAGTAATACATAAGACTTTTCCATAAGTTTGGGACTGTAGCTCCCATATTCCTTATTTAAACAGGGATAATACTGAAAGTTGCAGTTCGAAAATATCAGGAAAGCATTGGATTGGGAAAGAATATGTTATGGTAAGAGTAAAAAGCTGCTTGTCTAAATGAAATATGAAAAGGAGCAGGTCTCAGATTTTTTGAAGAAAGAGTCATTGTTTCTAGAGAGACAAATCTCTCTAGAACTAATTCCTGTGCATCAAGTTCTTTTTTCTTTTTTTAATGTGGCAGCATCTAGCTGATTCTGGATGACTGCATAGTTCTGGTTATAAGTTGACGGGAGATCACCAGGAAATCTCAGCTTTGCAGGATAAACTGGAAATTAAAAACATCCCAGAAGGCAGCAGTCAAATCATTTTCATACTGTTGTTGGAAGAGCAACATGGACATGTCTATGTATTCATCCCAAGTCAAACTCAACTCAGGGAGTTACTTTCAAGCTTCATGTAATGTGTGCATTAAAAATGGGCTGCGTACATTTATGCAATTCTGTAATTTTTAATTACATAACGTTATAATTCCTGAAGCAAGGTTTATTGGATAACGATCCAGGGAGAGTATCTGTGAATCAATTGATGCAAAGAAACAATCTGTCATGCTAACATTTTGAAGGAACACACTGGGATGTCTTCTGCTGTGCTAGACAGAGTCATTTTTCCAATAACCACAGGATGGCAGTACATTGTAAAATATATGGTAGCTGGCATATTATTGACGCTGCAGCCTTATAATACCAGTATGACCATTTGTAATTTTAGAAAGGGACTGCTGTTCAAGAATAACTGCTTGCTGGGAAATTAGTATTTTGGCAGTTGCTCAAGTTAAAGTAAATATCTTTTAGATATGGAAAGAAAAATTAGTTGAGCATTTGAATATAGACAAGTAAAGCCTCTTCAGAGAGTTGTCTAAATACTATATATTCAAGATGCCATTAACATTATTTCTCATTATTTTTCATACAACTGAGGCTTGGTTTCTGCATGTCTCCTGCCCAATTCTTCCTTTACCTACTGCTGTTGTGAACATAAATTCAAAATCTCTCAAGTGTGAAGATAATTTGTGTCCCCTCTAAAGTACTTGGAAGCCCATCCATAATTTTCTTGGTAATGCAACTTTAAAGAAATAGAGATCCATTCCCAATGTTATACAGTATATGCAAAGGTTGTGTACATAGAATACGGGCATTTATAGCTGTTTGTCTTAACTTCTGATATATTTTTGTTATATGCATATTATCTGTTGA
>NW_015386665.1:35492-43023 GCF_001527695.2 Protobothrops mucrosquamatus | reverse complement strand
GCCACCACAGATATACAAAAATAAAACATACTTCTGTTAAGGGTATTTTTTTAACCATATTTTCCTTAACAGTTTTGGAGATGAGATATTACTAAGCTTTGCAAAACAAAAATATTTTGCAGTATTGGCATCTGTTCTTTGGAGTGTTATAGTACCATAGAAGCTGTGAAAAATAAGCATCATCTGATGCATAAGTGCCTTTACGATGTGGGAATTACATAAAAACCCATCCCTTTAGAGTTTTCTAGTAGTTCTTGATGGTAGAATGTTGTCTGAGTGAGCCTAGTATTTTTTTAATGCCATTAAACAAGCTTAATCATTCAGTAAGAAAAAAAATATAAGTGCTCAGACCTTTGAAAGCATTAAGTAATAATATATTCACAGGGGAGATCATTTCCTGGCATTAGTATCTAGAATATGACATTTTAACCTCAGCAACCATCAAGCACATTCTCTTCTGGTCACTACACTAGAAAACATAAGGTGAGTATTATAAACACACACCCTTATGCATACTTTTTTAGAGGCTTGCCCAACAGTTCACTGTTTGAGGGGAAACAGGAGTTGGGTTAATAATAATATAATTCAGTCAGAACTGAAGAAGCTTCTTGGATGAGAAGTGAAACATCTTCAAGGAAAAACAAAGAAAGTCCAATTGCCTTTTGAAAAGGCACCTTTGGGACAACCTGGATAACTGAGAATCTCCATAGACAATAATGTAATTCAGTGTTCTAAAAAGAGAAAATTCTCTACACCTCTTGTTCATCCATTCTCTCAATATTTTAGATTTTTATCACGTTTCTTTTTTGAAAATTAAGCATTTAAGGCTTAATCTATGGGAAAGAATTGTATATGGGATTGTTTTAACACTTCCTTTGAAGTTGTGAGGTCTTAACAGTCCTGCAATGTTTTCCAGTAGAATTTGCTAACGATTAACATTATGCCCAGCACAGATTTATTGCACCTTTTTGCTTAGATGGGACTAAATTTGTCTGATTAAATAAGCAATATATCAATAGTGGGAGAGAAGAAACAAAAGAGTGAGAGTGCTTTCACAAGCATGCTCACATTATTTTATTGGCAACCTTATTGCCTTCTTATTTTTTGTTTCCTTAACTTTCCTATCTAGCCTACGGTCCTGGAATTTCTTGTAAATCTTTCTTTCAGATTTTTTTCCAACATGACATCTTTTTCTTGTGCAGTGTTAAGAGGTCTCAGATGTCTTTTTAAGAAGAAATAGAAATTTATTAATTAGGGATTACACTAATCACCATCCTTCCTGAGAATTTTCGGATGCTCAATAAGGATTAAACTGATGAAGTGTTGCCTCCTAGTGGTCAGTGTAACTGAAAAATACCATGTAGGCTACATGCATTATAAAAATACAGAATTTCCCTGCCCCAAGAGACAGGTTGAAAGTAATTAAAACCCTGTACATGGGAAGGTGAGCTGCATAAGTCCTTCTGATGGCCTTACTAATTTTAGCAATTTAGAAAATATAGGGTTTTTTTAAATTAAGAAACGTATATCTTTCTCCATGAAAAAGATATTTTATCTAATAGAAGACTGATCAGATACTTTGGTGAAGATCTTCTGAGATCATGATTTTGATTAAAATATCTTCAAAACTCATAATGGAGTAAGCTTCTTTCCCAGACCATCCAAAGTTAGCTAAATATTGTCACCTGTCAAACCTCTGATAAATCCCTCAAATTGAGAAACTCGCGGATTTCAAAAAGGCATCTTTAACACTAATCAGTGGTGAAAACATCATCTGGAAAACTACAAATCAATACCCAGGTGGATTAAAGCAAGTCAATTAAAGAAGGGTCTCTTTGAAATATTTCATCTCATAGCAATCATATCTACGCTGAGATGTCTCTTCTCACCCAATGAACTGGTCCTCTGCCTGCTTCCCACAGTCTTTCCTACTACCTAACCTGATGATAAAACAATTAGCAAATGCTGTTAGCCAGTTGCAACGTTCCCATTTCAGATAGTGTCCCATTCACAAGCCTTATTCCATATTCTAATAGGCATTTGGGAAAAGTCATATTGTTAGGTTTGTATGCCTCCCCATTTGGTAATTATTGATTTGATACTGAAACTTGTCACTGGCTAATATGACAAGTTTTAGAGTAGTATCTTGGTAGACACAAAATTAGCTGTTTGGGGAGATGTAACTCTCTGCATTTCGAAATCCAAACTTTTAAAGAGAATATCCTTCCATACTTTGACCATTTGTTTCCTGACTTATGTCTGTTGTATGCTTGGCAAACATAACTGTTTAGGAGAATAACCCAGAAGAAGGTCCAGTGTGAATTCTCATAAACTAAACTCCCAGGGCTGTGACTTTCTGCAATATTTGTTAGTGATTTAAAGGACTATCTATCTGAAAGATCGTCTTCTTTTGTAACCTTATATACTTTGGTGCATAATTTCTGTTCAATTTCTGTAATAAGTTTTGGCAAAATGATCAGTTTTTACAGAGAGTAAAAATCCCAATCTATCCAGATTGGAAGGAAATGCCAAGCTAGAGCAGAAAAGCAGGCTGACAAGGGAACTGAAATCATATGCAATAATTTATTAGTCTTCGGTGGCACACGGTTTATTCAACATGACCTTGATACAATGAACACAGAGAAATAGGTGACCTCACAGAAGGAAGCTAACCAAGAGAGAAATATATTCTTTTTTCTATCCTCAGATAAAGAATGAAAGGTGGGGATATTGATATAATAAAAGCCATGATTCCAGATGGAAATGTGGATTCTTAGTCAGCAGGATGGGATGTTGGTAGTTGGAATGTTTGTATTCTGCTGGTTGGCAAGGAAACTACATTCACAACAACATGAATGTGTGAATAGGAACAAGTAGCCACCTCAATTATTTGCAAGAAAATTAAAAGAAGGAGGTATCAAAAGGCCAGGATGACAACACAACATCTTGAAAACACTAATACGGAAAGTCCAGAATTAATCCACACCACATTCAGATGGATTAAATTTGGGTTGCAGGCCTTATAATAGTCTTATTCCTTCTCATATAAATTTATTTGAGGGCTGAGAGATTGATAGAGCCTAAGCTAATAGCTCGTGGCAAAGAAATAACAATGGTGAGAATTAGCAATGGAGAGCCAGTTTTGTCTAGTGGTTAAGGCACCAGGCTAGAAAGTGGGAGACTGTGAGTTCAAGTCCCACTTTAGTCATGAAAGCCAGCTGGGTGACTTTGGGCCAGTCACTATCTTTCAGCCAAACTCACCTCACAGGATTGTTGTTGGATATGTTCACTGTCTTGAGTTATTTGTAAAAATAATAAAAGTGGGATACAAATAAACAAACAAACAAAGGTGAGAATTGTATGAGTGAAGTTTGCTCCAGATAATCAGATCGAGCATGTGAACAAATGAATAGCACCATACACAACTCTGGCTACACTGATAGTCACCATGAACGGTGGTGAGCATGTCTTGCCTTGCAAGCCAGCACATGGATTCATAGCCTGCCTTAATTCATACATGATGTGGATCCATCCATCACACACAGAAGTGTCTACTGATATCTATTTTCTGGGGCCCAGTATTATCCTACCATTGCTCTAAGAGGGAGGGGTTCACACATGACTTCCATCCTTGCTGTTCCAAATGCCTGGAAGTCATGCATTGCCTTGTGATTTACAGTTCTCCTCAGATACTCTCCGCACGCAATATACAAAAGGACCCACTATATATCTTGAAGCAATTGTGTAAAAACTACACCAATCTCAGGGACTGCGCATCCAACATCCCTTCTGAATTCTAAGGAATCTCACTTGCTGTTGGCTCTTCTGCCCTTTGTCTTGGATTCTTAGCCATGCATAATGCTCTCTCTTCTTTGCCTGGGAAAAGGATACTTGGAGGTAGTGTTGGAGATTTCTTGCATTTACTCCCGGCCTATAAAAGCACCAGAGCTAGGGGATACTCTCTACTTACGTACAACATTATGGTTTTTCTGCTGAAACATTCCACATTGTTGTCCCAGTTAATTCTGCACTTGAAGTTTACACAGATGACAAGACAGAGCTAATCTTCTGTATCTTGGAAATGATTTAATGGAATACCTATATGATTCTTGCATGAGGTTAGGCTCTTCCCATATCCTTGGTGTCAGACTAAGCTCCTGAGTAAATGGAAGAAATGGCACTGCTAATGGACTGATTTTTAAAAAGATAATTGCTCACAGAGGTGAATAGATCATGGCGTCTTTCTTTTCTGCCAAGTGCTGTCTGTCTTTGCAATGTTATTCTATCCAGGAGCAAGCACCTGTGCCTCCCTATGTGCCAATGGACTCCTGGCGCTGCTACTGAATTTGAACATCTCTCCTCAGATGCAGGCAGCCCAGAAAATGTGGTTTTATCTGGTATCTGCTGTGAGAGGAAAAAATGGAGAGAGACAAACCATCTTCATGGTATGCAAATCCTACCACTGTTTTGTAGGGTTAGGGTTAAGGTTAGGATCAGGGATAGGATTAGGGTTGAGATTTTTTTAAAAAACATTCTTAATATTTAGCAAACAGCATATTGTCTGGGTTCATGTATTTAAAAAACAGTGAGAGTTAATTACTATATTATCATAATCAATATTTAGTTAATCGCTCAATAATCTTCTTCTTACTAGTATATATTCAATGTTACATAGTACATATCATGTTCCTTTCTCTCTACTACCACTGTTTTTTTTCCCCTCCAGCCTGGAACCTTATACCGTAACTCATTTTATGAATATTTATTCTAATTAATATAGTAAGTTTACTATGTACATAAGCAAATTTAAAACAAATCTCTTGCAGCATGTGCATTAGCATTATGGTGACTACCCTGTGACAGAAAAAACATCCTATATTCTCATGTAACCTCATACATACTTTCAAATTAATCCATGGAAAACACAACAGAATATATATTTTTTCTGTGATAGAAGTAGGGAAAAATAAAGGGGAAGGACAGAACTGAGAGTAGGTAATGAAAAAACACAGGAGAAACAGAAACACAAAAAGGTAAGGTAAGGTGATAAGAATTCTGATATAGTTTATTAGTATGGCATATTTAATTGGCCACTGTCACACTTTTTAGTCATGTTGTCACTGTTCTCCATATATGGAAATGAAGTTGTACCAATGGACAACCCCAAAAGCTGTAAGCAAGCCAAACCAAACCCAGAATATTGATAGAATCAATAAAGATTTGTCTCCTTTAACTGTCTTCTATTTTTAATTAACCAATACTGAACCATACAACTTTCTGTTCCATTTGAAAGCCTACATTTTGATCAAGGTTCCAACAATTTTAATTTCAAGTAGTATTATTTATTGTGCTTCCTAAGTTTTATTTCTTAATCTCCTGAGAGCAAAATTAAGCTTTGGAGTAAAACTGGCTTTTAAAATCTGAAATATATTGTAATAGCATATTTCAAAATGTTAGGATTAGCTTATGGAACCATGTGAAGCATTGTTGTTATTCTTTCTAGGTAATTATTTTTCAAAGAAAAGCCACGGGATCATTCTAGCTGGCACCTGGCACTGGAACATGATAAACATCCTCTAACCTTATTGAATCATTAATAATTGTCATTCTGCATAGTTGGAGCATAGAAATCCAGATTTATACATATGCTTTCCTGACAGTTAAGTAATGACCCTAGTAGGGTGTCCTAAAAAGTAATCTAAAAGCTCTGTCTAAATTCACAATAACAGAATATAAGAATTGGGGGGGGGAGGGTTAAAGACCATCTAGTTGAATTCCTGTCTGATTTTCTTACTACTTTCAGATTTTGAATTGTTTACTGGAAATGACTCACGGTGATACGAATACTGCAGACATGTCTGGTAAGTTCTCACTTAGCCTGTTACCAACTAGTTCTTTCTCTGAAGAGGACATATGCAGATCTGAGGAAATATGCAGATCTGAAGAGTCCTATCTATCCATCCAGTGTCACTTTTCTCTGCTTTCTCATCACTTCAATGTTTTGGTTTTTGACAATGTTACTGGACTCTGGTACTCTGCCATAAGTGTGATACTAAACTGCATACTGTATATAGCATAGGATTACCCATTTATGGGTTATATATTTCAGCAAGCTATTTGTTTAAATTCCACAAGATAATTTGCAGTATTCATTTCTGAAGTAGCCAGTCGCAGTGATTAAGGCATGATTTCAGCCATAAACTGTATTTGAGGTCTGCAATGCATTTCCAGGGTACATTTGCTAAGTATACAAATGCTATCTAATCGGAATGCAGAACCAAGTCAATCTGGTTCTCAAGACTTGATCAATTTTGCATGCTAAAATATTCTGCATAACTTTTTAATGCCTCAATCTTGTTCTCATTCAAGGTCATATAAGTTCTTGATGTAATACTCCTTACCAGATCTTTGTTGTTGTTGTTGTTAAATATAAAGAATAAATCACCAAGGGAAATATATTCATTCTCTTCATCATGTAAGGTAAGAATATGCAAAACTTTAAATTTACATTTATTTTGTCATTTCACAGGATAGTAGCTCAGAATTCATTACCATATTAAAAAGCTGAAGCAAGAACCCATTTCTCCTTAAGCTCCTGTTTTGTGATTTAAAATTTTTATTATTTTTATCATAAAAAAAAACACATCACAAATACATCACAATACAAAAACCCCCACTCCCCACCCCCCACCCCCGGACTTCCCAAACCTTATCCCAGGATACTATTCAACTAAAAGTAAACTACTAATAATATCCCTAACTCCACAAAATAATATTCTACATAGGTAAGTGAAATATATAAAAAAAAAAAAATAAAAAAAAAAATATCTAAAAGCCTAGATTATATTCCACCATTCTATGCTTATTTTGAATATAAACAATCCATCTTCTCCATATTGATAAAAATTGTTCATTTGAGTAATTCTTCAAATAAGCCGAAATTTTTGCCATTTCAGCAAGATGCGAAACCTTCAATCTCCAGTCCTCCATTGTCGGTAAAACTTTACACTTCCAATTTTGAGCAATCAGCAAACGGGCAGCAGTTAAACAATACAACATCAAATTCGTTTCTTTTACATCCAAACTTTGTGTAATACCCAGGAGAAACAACTGAGGCAAGAAAAAGATTCTTCTTTTAAAAATTTGCTGTATATTCCACCACAATTTTATCCAAAAAGCCTTAATAACCTTGCAAGTCCACCACATATGAAAAAAAGTTGCATCTTGTTGCCCACACCTCCAGCACTTGGATTCATAATTCTCATAAATACGAGACATAGTTGCAGGATCCATGTGCCATCTGTAGAACATTTTATAAAAATTCTCACGTAAATTTTGAGCTTGCGTAAATTTCACATTTCTCACCCATATCAACTCCCAGGTATCCATAGGTATTATTTCTCCTATGTTTTGAGCCCATTTAATCATACAATCTTTAACTAGCTCAGTTTCTGAATCCAATTCTAATAAAACATTATATATCCTTCTAATATGTCCTTTAGCATCATCCCTTACTTGTTTCAAAAAGTTC
>NW_015386665.1:30536-34187 GCF_001527695.2 Protobothrops mucrosquamatus | reverse complement strand
TGAATAAAATTTTTAAAGGTTGTAACAATATAGCTGACAAGGACTTATAATAAGTTGCTGTTAAACCATCCGTTCCAGGGGCTTTACCAGCTTTCAATTGTTTAATTGCTTTTAAAATTTCATCTGTAGTAATCTCTTCATTCATAATTTTCTGCTGCTCCAGTGTAAGTTTATATATAGATGAGGATTGTAAATATTTGTCAATATCTTTACTATTTATAGTCTCTGAGGAATATAAATGCGAATAAAATTCAGTAAATGCCTTTTTAATCATTTCTTGTTGGTGAATTTCACGATCTTTGACCAAAACTTTAGATATAAGCCTCGCTTTTTGTCTCTTACGTAATTGGTAGGCCAACCATCTCCCCGGTTTCCTTAACCTCCTGTTTTATTCGGCTTAAATTAGGCTAATTAAATGGTCCATAAAGATTATAAAGTTGATAGAAAAGCTCTTTGGGTAGAGACAGAGAGTGAAAATTATCGACTCAATCTTCTGTAGTTTCTATTATGGGACATGAAATCTGAACCCCTATCTGTGGTGACTTATTCTAGCAAATCCTTTTCTTATATTTTAGTATCTAATCTTGTCTCTGTTGCCATGCCTTACTGTATATTTCCCAGTACATTCTACATCATATAAAATTCTCTTGTTCTTATTTGTTTACCTTTGATAGATCCCAGTGTGTGCGAGTTGGAAAAAAAGTTTCCAATTCCATCTTCTTGAGTACGGGTTCCCCAAAGGGCTGTGTTTTTAGTCCGTTATTGTTCACCTTCATGACCCCTGACTGCTGTGCTAAGTCTCCTATGAATCACATTATGAAGTATGTGGATGTCCTTGTGGTGATAAGGGAAGTGGAATGGCCTCTGTCCTTATTGCACCTGCAGATTGCCAACCTGTTCTAAGTGACATGAGCCCTCTTGCATAAAAAAAGAGACCTGGAGAATCTCCTGCAGGGTTGTGTGGAGGAATTTGTTCAATATATGTTGGACAAAATTCTTGGACGATTAGGTGGATGGTAATGTGCATGGATGAAATTTAATGTTTCACACCATTGTGATAATTAAGACTCAAAGCAACTTCTGCAGTCAGTGATTTTAAACAAAAGAGCTTAACTCTTCAACTGCTTTTCAAATGGTTTCCCCAGTTTTTCTTCCCCCGCACTTCTCATCATTCATTTGCTTCAAATATTGTTAAGGTTGCTTTATACTTAAATAATTCCCATTTGGGGAAAAAATACATTCTGCTGAACCAGGGATTGTCCCTTTGTGACTAGAAGCTGGATTTTAAAAAATGGGGTAGTTTTTGATGGCTGCAGGAATTGTGGCTGAGAACATCATAATGTCACTGAAGTGAAAATAGTATTTTTGGTCCATTTGAAATGGTGATTTGGGTGTTTGTCTATGTGGTTCCCAGGAATTAATCAATCAATCAGTAGTGACTCTGCTTATTTTCTTTCAGCCTTCTGAAATCAGGTATTTTTGTAATGTATTAGATTATCAGCTAGACCAGGTGTGTCAAACTGCCGGCCTGTGGGCCTGATGCGTCACACCAAAACAGTACCCACCCCATTGCCGGCAATGGAAAAAAAGCCACGATACGTCATGACACGTCATGTGACGTCGTGAGTTTGACACCCGCGAGCTAGACTAACAAGAGTTACTATGCAAAATATCTAGAGCAGGGGTGTCAAACTCAATTTCATTGAGGGCCGCATCAGCATTATGGTTGCCCTCGGGGGGCTGGGTGGGTGTGGCCAGGGTAGGTGCGGCCTACTGGGTGGGCATGGATGGAGTGGGTGCGGCCTACTGGGTGGGCATGGCCAGCTCTACATCATTCATGTCAAGGATGCCTATGGGGGCCTGGGCAGGAGTGGGACAGATCTGAGGGTCTCTGGCAGAAGGGGGTGGGCCCGGGGCAAGCGCCAAGGCATGGTCCATTCATTCCTCACAAAGGATGACACCTCCCCAGCATGCACCTAGGAGGCGGGGCCGACACGGCAGGGGCTGGTTCCTCGCTGTTTCTAGATGGCCTTGTGGGGCTAAGACTGAATGCGTTTCAGCATAGATGGCCACCACAAAATTATACATTGGCTCCCAGCCGGCCTGGGCCAGGGCCAAGGCAGCGGGGGCCTTTCCCTCACTGTTTCCAGGATGGCTTCACGGGCCACATGAAACC
This sequence comes from Protobothrops mucrosquamatus, assembly GCF_001527695.2. Classification (NCBI taxonomy): domain Eukaryota; kingdom Metazoa; phylum Chordata; class Lepidosauria; order Squamata; family Viperidae; genus Protobothrops; species Protobothrops mucrosquamatus. The sequence goes on along the minus strand of NW_015386665.1, from coordinate 32,011 downwards.
ACTTTGCGGGCCGCATCTGGCCCCCGGGCCTTGTGTTTGACATGTCTGATCTAGAGAGTACCATGTTATGGACATAGGATCTTATTAAAATTGTATGAAAGAAAACCTATCTTTGGTTGGTTGAACACAATTTATCTTTTGTACATTTATCACATAGCACATTGAAAATATATATATTTCCCTTTATTTGTCTACGAGCAAATAAAGGGCACCCCTATGGGCTCCCCCATATCCAGCGTGATAGCTGAAGCAGTTCTCCAGCAGTTGGAGCGTGTAGCTATGTCCCAGTACCGGCCCAAATTTTGGGCTAGGTACGTTGACGACACGTTTGTGGTCGTCAAACGGAATGACAAGGTCAACTTTATGGATATCCTCAACTCGGTCTATACTGATATTGGGTTCACGGTGGAGGATGAGGTCCGGGGCGCGATAGCATTTCTGGATGTTCTTGTGCAACGACTACCAGATGGATCGGTTAACACTAAGGTCTATCGCAAGCCCACGCACACGGACCGCATCCTCCACTATGATAGTAACCACCCCGTAGTCCATAAAATTGGGTGTGTCAAGACGCTGTTTGGGCGTGTCCGGTCACACTGCAGCACAGTGGAGTCTAGAATGGAGGAGACTAGGTACTTGCACCGTATCTTCCGGTTGAACGGATACCCCTTAAACTTTGTGAGACGTCATTGCAAGGTGACTGGACCCCGATGGAATTCCGAGGAGCAACCCCAGGAGCAGCCCGGGCATGTCACCCTCCCGTATATTCACAATGTCTCCGAGGCTACAGCCAGACTTCTTGCCCCATATAACATCAAGGTGGCCCATAGACCTGACCAGACCTTGCGGGCCAAAATCATGCACCCCAAGGACCAACTCCCCATCGCTGAAAGGTCAGCGGTGGTATACCGGATTAGGTGCATGGACTGCCCACGCAATTATGTGGGGGAGACGTCCAAACGGTTGGGGACCCGCATACATGAACATAAGTTGGCGGTAAAAAGGGGGGAGCAGCGCTCGCAGGTCTGGTCGCATATGGCTGAAAGTGGTCACCGCTTTGACTTTGACCAGGTCCAGGTCTTGGCAAAGGACAGTACTAAAGAGGGCCGGCTGTTGAAGGAGGCATGGTTTACGGAGGAGGAATCCATTAACCGCCACATGGAGATGTGCCCGGCACAGCAGACACTTAGAGCGTGGTGCATGGACCACCCTCTGGGTCATCGGAGGACAGGATACTATGGACATTCCTGCCAGGAGCAGGGAGTGAGGGATGCCTCGCACGCTCGGACAGAGGACATTCCCCCCTGCCGGCAGGCGGCATCGGCAACGGACCCGAAATCCCCAAGGGAAATCCCTTGGAACGCTGGATGGAGCACACATATTATGACGACGCGGTCCCGCTTGAACAAGGAACAGGACCCCCTGGGAAAGAATGACGGGTGTCTGAGGCTTGGGGCACAGCAACGGCAACCTCC
>NW_015386665.1:24352-26731 GCF_001527695.2 Protobothrops mucrosquamatus | reverse complement strand
AAAGAAATAAGATTACCAACTTAATCCAAAAAGAAACCCCCACTAAAATCCAAGACAGAGAACAAGAAAACGGAAAAGCCCTCCTCCCATACATAAAAGGCACCACAGACAGAATCAGCAAGATCCTCCACAAACACAACATCAAGACAGCATTCTGCACAAACCGAAAAATATCCACCATCCTAAGAAACCCCAAAGATAAAATTGCCTATTCAAAAAGTCCTGGCAGGAGTTTCTATTGGTTGGTTGCCTTACTGTATAAATTTGCCTTTGATTGCTAATGTGCAAGTTAACATTGTTATGTGGTACTTGCTTTAAATTGTTCCATATGCAAGTTAAAATTGTTATGTGGTACTTGCTTTAAATTGTTCCATGTGTTCACTGCATGTACGTCTTTTTTAACATATTTATTTTCTTTTATAACAAAAATAAAATTCAGAACAGAAAGACAGAACAATAACTAACCAAATGTCAAACAGATCTATCATTAAACATAAAAAAATCCACCCAGGCTGGATTCTGAAAAATAAATTTAAAAACCTAATATGTTCTCCTCCCCTTATGTAATGGGTCTACAAATAGTTATAAACTTTCCCATCTACATTTAGCAAAAATACTATATTCTAGGCATGGAAATATATCTGTCTAATAATCAAATCAACCCAACGTTTTATCAATATAATAAAATATAATCAATATAATATATATGTATGTATGTATGTATGTATGCATGCATGCATGCATGCATGCATGCTGTCTTGACATGCTGACTGGATTCATTGACATGCACACATGGTAGGCAATGCATAGAAGCAATTTCGGAGTGGGAGGTTATGCTATGTGCATTGTTCTATGCACTGCTTTAATTTAGAGACTGATCCAAGATAATCAGCATTATGAATGTGTTTTATTACTGATCACAAGAGGGAGCCTTGGAGCCTGGCAGTAACCCCAAACTAGTTTAATCAGTCAGATAGCACCAGACTGGACTTGCAGAACCATGGACAGCTCCTTAGATAGATCATCCTCACTAGCATTGACTAATGTTCAGCTATCCTCTTCCATCGAGTCTTATTATTCCTTCCCAATATCACTCTCCTTTCTTGAAAAATTAAAAATATAAGATGATAGATCTCTGGCTTATAGTTTAAAATGGCCCTATCGGGCATAATAATTCCTTTATCCACAAATACAAAAGGCCTGGGGATAATGCTGCTGGTTATATTGGCTTTGCTCCTTCTGGGCTGGGATAACGTTTCTCTCTGGCATGTTTGGAATCTAGGTCAGAACCAAGATCTGGCATTGCTACAGATAGCTTCTCTTTTGAATCTGGGTCCTGCAGAGACTGAACTCTGGCTGAATGCTGCACCATTTCTGTGCTTGTCTGGAAGAAGCTAGTTGCAAACCACTTCCATATTTTTGTCAAGAAAACATAGATGTATCCATATTGTCTTTAGAAATCAAGATCAATATTGGTAGTGTTTCTGTCTGCTGGGTTTCTGTCAACCCTAGTGTGGGACCCACAAAGAATTGTGTGAATTGAAAGGAAAGCAAGTATGTGTGCACCTCAAGCCTAAAGCTGAGCATAACAAATATATCTTTCCCATTACTTACCCACCCTGTAACTAAAATATACCACAAGACTAGGGTGCTACTTATTAAATGTTTCTAGCACATATTTTTTTAAAAGGAAAACGCAATAAAATATATGCTATAAATACATACATAGAGCAGGAAAGATATAAAATATAAACTCCACTATTGCAGAGCAAACACGGAATGCAAAATTAAAGTAAAGCTAGAGAAATGCCATTGCCGTAACTTGCGTGCCTGTCCTCACATACAATGCATTACCATTACCATCACTACTGTATGATGATAATGATGATGATCATCATTGGCATCAAGAATAGCATCAGCAGTTAGGAATGAGGAGAGCAAGAAACAAATAGTCTAATGAAACAGAAATTGAATCTATGTCAGCCCCCACATATTTTCATATATAAGTCTGTTCACCAGTTTATCTGAAAACACAAAAGGAATAAGACAGTAATTTCACACTTTAATTTATCCCAGTGGGAATTCTTTCCCTTAAGGCCTGTCTTATGAAAACACAACTTTGTGTCACAGTCCATCGAATGGACATAGGATTCAGATTAAGCTCAGTTTCTCACTTTGTCAATCATACATTCCATCTGCCCAGGTCGTCTACTAAAGATGTTACTGTGGTTTTGTTTCTGGATAACATTTAGTCCCATAGTATCAGGCTGGTTCAATTTATCAAGGTTAGTGCACTTTGGGTTCCACTGATTAAACATCGTCACCTATCAGGATTCCAGGAATGTACCCTTTCTGTAGTAGTACTTGCCTTCTAGAAAT
>NW_015386665.1:3043-22709 GCF_001527695.2 Protobothrops mucrosquamatus | reverse complement strand
GAGCAGAGCAGAGTAGTAATAGACACCTTGGCTGCAACACCAAAACATATGGAGGACCACTTGAATACCATCAGCATTTGCAAAATCACTTACTAGTCAATTGTAAAAGGCAGCTTTACTTGGAACAGCTTACATCCTGAGACCATAGCTTTAACACCATCAAACAACATTTGCCTATTCCAGTTCCTTGGGAAAGACTCAGTAGGTGACTAAAAAAGACAAATCCAGTCTAAACATCTGGCAACCATAATAATATGTAATTGATACCTTTAATATTATTAAACAATATCTGCATATCCCTCTTAATAGGTGGATAAAAATGCCAAAACCAGTCTAAACACAGTTGGACTGTATGACCAACTAAAATTTTGCCATTATAACCATGTTGTTACATTTATCACTCTACTTTGTCAGCATATTGCAATTTTACACAAGAGAATTGGGTTAATATCCTGAACCTCCTGAGTTGGGTAGGATCACTGTCAAATGCTGAAACCATTAAAGAAAAAAAAAACCTTGCTGCTAAGCTTCCTAGAAATGTTTTATTTTTATATTCACTAGTGACATATCCAGCTGTGTTCCTGCATTATACAAAACACCTACAGTCAGGCCTGTAACTTAGGCAACTTGACTTGGAAGACATTGGTTTCATTATACGACTGATATTCAGAAAGATGCTTTTTATCTCCAAGTTCCATGTTTACATGGATATTTTGAGTGATTTAAAAGAGGAGGAGGGAAATAGGAAAAATGCTTCTACTTCCTGTTATGCATATTGTTGGCATTTCCAAACTATATCATTTTAACATTCAATGACAAAAGAATAGTACAGAAGAAGGAATATCTAGAAGTTTCAGCTGTTAAAATACTAGAACACAGAGTGAAAAATTGTCCCGTTTCCTGTTTCCTATGCATTTGCTGTCAGATTCTAAATATATAATTATAGCAGACTGGAAACTACCAGATGTTACTCCTTACTACATGGCAGCAAGGGTGAAAGATCAGACCTGCAGCTCTGTAGCGTGGCTGTTCTTATCTCCCTGGGAATTTCTTGCATAATAGCGAATAGGAGGATCTCATCACCAGAGCAGCTGATGCCTAATTTAAGTGCTGAACTTGTGTTCAATACAGAGATGTTTTGTTTTGTTTTGTTTTGTAAGGATTGAACCATTTCTCCATTTGGCCTCCTGCCCCATAAATCTCTCTCTTCAGTTTTTTGTGCTGCAGTGGTTCCCAGAACTTTATTTGACAGAGGGCCTTTTTTGAAATGCCAGGGTTCACTTCTGGAAAACAGAACATCTGAAGCACTAGTAAAGAATCTTGGAGTATTTGCAGACTGTTCACCTCTCTCCAAACAGCCAAGGAAGCTGTTTTCTTACAATTTGGCTAAATTTTCTTACAATTTGGCTTCCTTTGAGTAGACAATATGAGCAACTTAGTCCCCTACTGTTGACCATTAATATAAGAATGTAAAAAAATATTTTTCTTTTGTTATATAAAAATAATAATTAGCTTCCAACAAATATATTCTATTGCTCGGTGAATTGGTTTGTCCATTAGAAAAGTTGTCTCCTGTCAGAATTTAGGGCCATTTTCTGATGCATAAATGTGAATAAACATCCATTGACTAAATATATATCTTCTCTACTAAACAGCTACAAAAAACAGCTACAAACACATGTGAAGTACTTGCACTGCGGTTATTCTATGGTCTGATTGTAGGTCAGAGGAAGAAAAGCTAGTGTCAGAATTTATGCTGATGTTTCATGAAAGTACAGTACGTTCTATGTCAAGCCAGCCAACTGAGTTTGCAGTATTGATCACAATGTGAACATAAACATTTATCAATGTAGAATTGAATTGTGTGCAATTAATATGCTGGAAAATGTATAGCTCTAAGGCAGTGGTGGCAAACCTGTGGCACGGGTGCCAGAGGCGGCACTCAGAGCCCTCTCTGTGGGCATGCGCACTGTCACCCCAGTCCTAGGCCTTCAGCTGGGTTTTATAAAACCTTTTCGCTTTAGGCCTCCGCCGCCTGTACAAAAAAAAAAAGTTCAATCAACCAGTCAATTTCAACTTCTCGCGGGGGGGGGGAAAGATCTTGCAAAGTTGGAATTGATTGATTGAACTTTTTAGTTCCACCCAGTCTGCCGTTACCACTGCAGCCACGCCCACCCGGCACCCGACAATGCATTTGGGTTGCAGTTTGGGCACTCGGTCTCTAAAAGGTTCGCCATCACTGCTCTAAGGATGCTCACCTTAGAGCAGTGATGGCGAACCTTTTAGAAGAAACTATGGGAAGGTGGGACAATTCATTAGAAAGCTTGTTATGGGGATCCAGATTTTAATCCAATAATCCAATTCAGTATGATAATGGTTATTCATATTTTTCCAACTTCCCATTACGATTTAGAAACTTCAGTGTCCACAGTAAAGCTTTCATCACACCCTTATGGATAAAATAGATTACATTTGAGGCATCTCAATTACAACAAAGACAAGTACAAAGGTATCCAGTAGTGTTTGCTTGCCCCTTCAGTTAGATGTTGTCATTCTGCAGAATAAAGTACTTGCACTCTTCTCTGTCATGGCACCTTTATGCTATAACAGCTTTCCTCTAGGAATATCTATGGCTCCTACCCTTCAAATGGTTGGCATGTCTCTGAAGACCAGGTTGTGTTCTAGTTTGTGGACCCCCCCCCCAGTGATTTATTGTGGGTATGATTCAGATTTGTCTGGATGGTCATGTTCCATTTTTTTAAAAGTATGTATTCTTTTAAAAACTGTAAGCCTCATAAACTCTTTTTGGAGTCAGATGGCTTTAGTTTCAATAAACAGACATTTTTTTCCCTATTTCCGTAAGCTGTAATATCTCTAAATATACTTATCCCTCTTTCCTGTATCTCATTTTTCCCTACAGCAGTCATAGGTCAGAACATAAGACTTCTATTTATATCAAGATTGGGCACTCTGTGTCCTACTGAAATTTCTATAAGAGTAATTTGCAGGGTGCAGGTGTGTAATTGCAGGTGTGTACACTGGGCACACTGCTTAGAAGAGACTCAAGTAATGGTGAATTTGAACCAACCTAGAAGTTGGGAGGGAGAAACTCCCCAGATCAAAGGAAGCTGATTTTATTTTATTTAAGACAAGTTAAGATGTAGAAGAAGCAGAAAAAAAAAATAGGGGGGGTAATACCCTCATAGTTTCCCCACTTCAAATGTGAACAGTTAGTTGGACCAGAATAAAAGTGGGTACAGATATTAAAGACCGTTTGGTGTAGTGGTTAAAACATCAGGCTAAAACTGGGAGACTATGAATTCTAGTCTCGCTAGGTTCAAAGCTAGCTGGGTGATCTTGGGACAGTTACCATTCTCTCAGTCCTAGGAAGGAAGCAATGGCAAAACCATATTTGAAACACTTAGCCAAGAAAATTGCAGGCACCTGCCCAGGCAGTTGTCATGAGTCCAAAACTGACTTGAAGGCACAAATATTTACTTTTTCTCAGGACTTTTTCCTTTGGCAGACTGAGCTACACTTTTTTCTCTTTCTGATACCTTCTTATTTCTCTCTTGATTCGGCAAGTTATGGGGAAGGCAGGGGTCCCTAGACATTTTTGGAACTAGGCTGAAGACTAACATGTCTTCATTCGATACATTTCTTTAAAGGGCATAGTGAAATAGACTATATCCTGAAGGCAGGACAAGAAGCAACGGATGGAAACTAATCAAGGAGAGAAGCAATCTAGAACTAAGGAGAAACTTCCGGACAGTTAGAACAATTAACCAGTGGAACAACCTGCCTCCAGAAGCAGTGAATTCTCCAACACTGGACGTTTTTAAGAAGAGACTGGACAGCCATTTGTCCAAAATGGTATAGGGCAGACATGTCAAACACAAGGCCTGGGGGCCGGATGCGGCCCACGACGTGATTTCATGTGGCCCACGAAGCCATCCTGGAAATAGTGAGGGAATGGCCCCCACTGCCTTGGCCCCGGCCCAGGCCGCCCGGGAGCCAATGTACAATTTTGTGGTGGCCATCTATGCTGAAACGCATTCAGTCTTAGCTCCACAAGGCCATCTATTCTATTTTTTTTGTGGACTTCCCTCAGACCCTCTCCTTCCTTCCTTCCTTCCTTCCTTCCTTCCTAAGAACAGAGTGGTGGGAAAATATTTGAGGGAGGGAGAAAAACAGGCAAGAAACGCAGCTGGGGAGGTGCCACCCTTTGTGAGGAATGAAGAAATGCACCATCGCCTGGAAGTGGCCAGCACATGGCCCTCACCTACTTCATATATCTGGCTTGGTGGGCTTTGGGGGAGGGGATGCCATGAGCAACGTGAGAGTCGACGTTACCTGCGCAATGCCGTCCAACCCCAGCCTGCTGCGTTTCTTGCCTGTTTTTCTCCCTCATCTCAAATATTTTCCCACCACTCTGTAGGTAGGTAGGTAGGTAGGTAGGTAGGAAGGAAGGGAGGGAGGGAGGAGGAGAGGGAGGGTCTGAGGGAAGTCCTGCCTTAGTCCTGCCCTGCTGCCCTTTCACCATCCCCTTGCCCTCTCCTCCTGGCCTATCCTGGGAGTCTCCCATCCTATTGCTAAGGAAGCTTTGGATACAAAGCCAGGTTTTCTCCCATGGAGAGGGAATTGGCCTCCCTCTGACTTTGCCCTCGTACCCATCATGAGCAACCTGGCTAAGGAGAGCAAGCACAGCAGCAGCAGCCTTGAGCAGCAGCCTTGAGGAGGAGGTAAGTGCAGCTGGGCACCCCCTTGGGGTAGTGGGGATGGGCTTGGTGCCGTGGGTGCTTGAGGGAGGGCTGGGCGTTTGACCTCTGCTGCCCAGGGCTCTGGGAAGCCTGTGGCACCATCCAGCCCCCCCTCGCATGGCCTGAGAGGAACAGTGAGGCTCCTCCAGTGGACCATGCCTTGGCATTTGCCCTGGTCCCACCCTCTTCTGCCAGGGACCCTCAGATCTGTCCCACTCCTGCCCAGGCCCCCACAGGCACCCTTGACGCGAATGATGTAGAGCTGGCCATGCCCACCCAGTAGGCCGTGCCCCCCCTGGCCACACCTACCCCCCCCAGAGGATAACCGCAATGCTGATGCCCCCCTCAATGAAATTGAGTTTGACACCCATGGTATAGGGTTTCCTGCCTGAGCAGGGGGTTGGACTAGATGACCTCCAAGGTCCCTTCCAACTTTATTACTATTATTATCATCATCATCATCATCATTATTATTAATCTTTTTAAGCAATACATTTGGATTTTCTACTATATATTAATATACGTGAAGTAAAAGGAGGAAAAATACTGATGTGCCATTGTGCAATCATGATATGTCCACCAGGAGAGATATTAGCTTTTAAATAATTCAGAACAAAATTAGAATTTCGCTCTTATGGTTTGCTCTGCTGGCTGCCCAAATATTTGTAATGCAATTAATAATGAGCAGATTTTAGGATTTGTTTTTAATTTGCCCAACCCTGCAGTTCCTTGGAACTGGTAAAATATACAGCCATTCACACATTGGTGCGTAAGGAGTCGCCAAAGCCTATGTGGCACTGTCCCTTCCCCTCAATATCCCAATGTCACTCAGGTTCATACAAAGCTTTTAGCTATTGTCACTGTGCCTCTGTCGGAGCTGTCTTCTGCAGTGGCTCAAATCCATTTGCAACCTCTTGGGCGATCTTCAGAAAGGGCCCTAGGAGAGCTTGTTTATTTATGGCTTGAGTGTTTTCTGTGTTCTCTTAAGGGAACAGATGCACCACATGTAAATTTGGACCGTTATTTTATGCAGCTGTGGTTAAAGCACCATTTCCCCAGGACAATACTGGGGATGGGAGGAATGTCGAATAAGGCAACGTGGTGTGTGCTGATCCTAACGTCCGCGCTATTACTTGTAAGGCTCCTTGCCAAAAACCTTCTTTTGTCAAAGGCATCTTCGGTTCCCTCCCAGGTTGAGTGAAAAGGGGGTGGGAGGCAGGCCAGTCTCTCGCTTCAAAGGGGAGGGGCGCTGCAGAACTTGGAGCATCCAGAGCCTTGCAGCAGCGGAGAGAGAGAGAGGCTGGCTAGCTAGCTAACAGAAGGGTCAAACGCTAACCTTTCCCTTTGGCTGTCTTGCACGGCCAGGCGTGGGTGGAGAAGAGACGGAAAAGCGGATCGGGGTGGGTGAGGGGGGGGAAGCTTGCCTGGGCTCCTCATCCGCAGAGATCTGGGAAGGCAGCGATTGCAGCAGAATCGCCTCCTGCCAAATGGCTCAGACTGCTGAGTGAGAGGCGCGCTCGTGGGTTTGCCCCCCCCCTCCCTCTTTCCCTGCTGATCTCGCCTCGCGTAATTGAAGTAGAGCGCGGAGGGCGCAGTAGACGCCTTCAGACATGGCGGGGACCGAAGGCATCGCAGCAGGTAAAATGGGTTTGAGGGATCCCGCGGGCAGGGACGGGAAGACCTTGCGTGGTTTGGAAGGGAGGGAGGCTTTGCCATCAGGAAGAATCGCTACGCGAAGCAATGCAAGAAGATGCATTGGGGTGAAGTGGGGGCAGGAGCCGGTCGGCTCCCAGGTTACATCTTGCAGGCTGTCAGCGTCGGAAGGCAAGCCCTCCGCTAGAACGCTGAAGCTTATTGGGCGCTTATTGCGCATATTAGCGGTATATTAATCTTGCAAGGTGAGTAGTATTGAATAAGGCACCCCGTGTGGAGAAACATAGTTGGCGTCAGTGTTACTTCTGCAAAAAAAAAGGCAAATTAGAAAGAGACGCCTGGCCCCGGGCTTCAAAAGATACTAACGATCTCCACGCGTGGTTCATAGCGCGAAGCGCTCGCGTGCACCGACTTCTGCCCACGGACGGGCTCAGCGGACGCGAAACATTTGGTCCGACTTGTAAATGTTCTGGGTTTGCGCAAGGCGCTTGAACCCAGAACTAAACAGGCCGAATCCACCGAGGACGCTAAAGCCGCAGCGAACTGCAGTTAATAGTGATCCCGAGTTATTCGCGAATGCGGTCGCTAGACGTGGAAACCGATTTGCTGAAATATATTGTGCGGGCCCTGGAGCGAAATAAGACGAGCACGTGTAGCGTTTGCATGTGTAATCCAGTTGAAGCGCGTGTGTGTGCGTGGAGAGAAATTGCCTTAGTGCTGGTTTGGGACAAAGGGAGGCCGTGAGGTTTGGCCCTTTTCTGAGCGTAAACTTTGCCCCTGAGCGGAGAAAGACTTCCACTATAAGCATCTTGGGGAAGGCGGGGGGGGGGGCGGCTAAGGAAGGGAAGGAGGTTCCATTTATCGGCAGGTCTGATTTGATTTCCAGAGAGGTTCGAAAGGCTGGTGACTCGACGCGTGTTTGGGCCTCCTCCCCCCCTTTAGTTGCGGGGTGCGCAGAATTTGTACAAGAGACAATAGAGGATGTCCAAGCGTGGGGACTTCCCTCCCCGCTTTTTTTTTATTTTTATTTTTATTTTATTTTTAAGAAAACAACGCCTAGCGCTGCGTCCCCCTTTCCCCGTTGTTTGCAAGCTTCGGGCCCGGGAGTTGATGCCGAAGCGGCCCTCTCCTTCGACCGAGGTGGCTGCCCAGCCGTCACGTGGTCCCCGAGGGCCGGGTGGGCGATTGCAGCAGATCGGGAGGTGAAATGGCCGGCGATAGGATCCAGGTGGAAAAACAATGCGGAGGAATCCGAGCTGCTGCCGCCCCCCCCTCCTCGTCCTCCTCCTCTCCTCCTCCTCCAGCCCCGCGGTGGCGCGTCTCTCCGGCGAGGCTGAGCCGGGGGTGTTCCAGGGCTCTGCATCTGCTCTGCGGCTGGGCGGGGTGCGGATCACCCGCCGCGGCGGCTGGCAATGCAGCGCTTCCCGGAACCGGTGACAAGCAGGGGCCGGCCGAGGAGGCGTAAACGTTTCCCTCCCAAAGGGGAGAAAGGGCATTGTAACTCACTGTGCACAGAGAGAGCGGAGGCTGAGGAGCGGAGGCTCCTCTTTTAAAATCACAGTGGAGAAACGGAGAAAGAAAACTCTCCCAGTTCTTTACATTTCGCAGGGGGGGAGAAGGGGGAAACTATTGGCCAGTTCTTTCTGTCCCTCTTCCCTGCTTTCCCAGTTGTGATTGGTCCAATTTAACGTGTCGCATAGGACAACCTTGGCAGTCTTGCCTGATCTCTGCAGTTTTTAAGGGGAGTAGCTGCAGCTTGCATTCCTGGGGCCTTCGACCTTTATTTTCGTGGCCCTTAATAAAGTAGGGGCAGGGCAGGTGCAAATTAGGGTAGTTCTCCCCTCTCCCATCAAAAGCAATAGTTTGAAGGAAAAAAAGAACATTCTGGGGGGGGGGAATAGGACAAACTGAGCCTTACTCAGCAGTTACTTGTGTATGCAGAATGGGAGGGGGCTCTGCCAATCGTGGGTCATTTTCTGTAATACTTTGTTCTGTGAAGTGCAAGTCAGCCATGGGTGTGGCATGGGGTGTGGCTGTCCGCACGTTGCTTGTCAGGTCGGTTAGTAAAATGTGCCAGTTCTTCAGAACTGCCTAGCTGTGCAACTTCCTTCACGTTGGGAATGACATGCAAACTTGAATCCTACTGTCAAGGGTAGCTCAGTTCTGCATGGAGTTGATAATAGAAGAAAAAAATATAATTTAAGAACTGCTTCTCTGTAGTCTGCAGCTGAATGATGCATTACATATAGATTATCTGAATCAGAGACCAGAGAAAGGGGGGGGGGGGTAAAGGATATCAGGAAAAGTGAAATAAATACTTTAAATTGTTGCATTTTGCACACTAGTAGTGTGAATGTATATTGTAAAATAGCATCTCCATTTTTTAAAAAAAAATGAACAATAGCTTTCCCCCCCCTTCAAATAATGACTTACAATCTCCTTTTGGTGGTAAATGTTTAAAGTATGATAGAGATAGAATTTGGGGGGGGGGGAAGGAAAAATTGAAAAGCAAAGTTCTTTAGTTGTCATATAATTAGTGTGGTATATTTTATATAAGTAGGCAACTGGCATAAATTGATGTTAAAATAAATCCCAAGTATTTAGGTACGGTATATTACCAGTAGTGCTTAAATACATAACTCAGTTGAATTCCTAATTTTTTATATGAAGAGATTGTGACTTCTGTGTGTCATTGTGAACACTGCAGATTTTTAATATGTAAAATACTGTATTGGATACCATAAACATCATGTTGTGTATTAATAAGATAAAATCTGTTGTAATAAAATTTGTTACAAAGACAAAACTGCTTGAGATGAGAGCAGTAAGATGTTGCAGCAAAAATTGGCCATAAATTACGTTGATGGTTCTAGGCTCCCTCAGCACTGCAGGCTTTTCAGCATAAGCCTTTATAGACAGCAGAGCTGATCTCTGAAAAACCCAGCCTTTTGTGAGTTGGACTCCACACCTCCAGCCTTCATGGCCAACAGGGATTTACAATCTCACATCTGAAGGGCATAGCACTGGGGGAGCTCCCACTGCCTCCCCACTGCATCAGGTTGAATAGTACCCTATGCATGGTGGGGCAGTTGTATGGGATGATGATGATAAGCTATTAGGGAGAATCTCAGTGGTGGGATTCAAATATGTGAACAACCAGTTCTCTGTGTGGATACCGCTTCCGAAAGTCCATTCTGGGCCTGGGCAACAAAAAATTTAGCTACCGGTTCTGCCGAACTGGTGAGAACTGGCTGAATCCCACCACTGGAGAATCTGTTACATTTCTTAGCAGGCACATTAAAAAATGGTGTGATCATTCTGGGGATACATAATACTTGTAGGTGGTCTTTGAGGAGCTGGGAAGCATCTATTCCAGCTGCAGCTGGCCTCATGGGCAACAGGGTTCAGCAACAAAATGATTATGTTTTATACCAAACAAATAAACATATATAGCTGGTTTTAATAAGCTTTTTTATTTTGAGCAGGGCTTCTTTGTAAGATTCCCCCAAATCTTAAAACTTGCTATACAATCCTAGTATGCAGTAGGACCAAGCAGAGATTATGAAATATGAGAGGAATTATATTGACTGTGCTTAATTAATTCATTAAAGATTTTCCTTAGTCAAGTTCCTGTTTCTTTAAGAAACAAAACATTTGCAGTTTCCTCTAAGATGTGTTTTCTCTGAAGAAAGCCTTGTAGTGGTCAGTGGTGGCTACTCCCAGGAAAATATGTATTAGGATGTGTCTTTAAATTTTCCATGCTGTCCCCCCCCCCCCCACACACACACACATCTCAGCTGTAGCTTGTTCTGTGGACATCCTTAAATCTGAGTTTGTGATCATGTATCTTTAGCCTGGATAAAATAATATTGTGTTTGGTGCTCGTAGTGTTAAGTTCTTCAAATACCAGACACATTTTGCTATATTAAGAAACAGTCTCAGACGAATAGCTTTCATCATTGTCCATGATGCAGTAATTTCAACAATAGATGTATTGCTGTAATATTTGGAGGAAAGGTAAGATGAAAAGCTAAGAACATTTTAAGCTGCAATTGCCTATCAAATCATGAAATGAAATGAAATGAAAAAATGAAATGAAAAAACCCCTATGGGTCCTATTAGCCAACTTGAGTTAACTTTAAGAAACAAGCAAGAAGATTGTGAAGGGAATGGATAATTCAGATCTGGAAGCTAACAGTTGTTAATTGATTTTTATTATTGTTATGGGGCAGAACATTCAATCAGGATATTTTACTCATATTCAAAAGTTATCGTTCTCAGATCACTGGGCATAATCTCATAGTTGTCTTGGAGGCTGTATTCATATATTGTGCTAAGTCATGGCTCTAGCTATGGCTTGTTTAGTAAATCATAATTGGCATTTTCAGTTTCATACATTGTAGGTAATTACAAGCAAGCACTTCACTTACTACAGTGTAATAATATGTAAGGGGGATATATGGAGTATCTACCACTGAGTGGTACAGAACGTCTTTCTGAAAAGACATGTACTTTTGTTTCTTAATGAAACTGCAACACAACCATCTAATCTTTAGTCAATCATGGACTAAAAAACTATTAGTTATCATGGAAACAATACTTGCATTTATTTATTATTTTATATCCTGGCTTTATTATTTTTTTATATGCAACTCATGATTGAATATTAATTCTTCTGTTCAGTTGTATCCAATTTTAAGAAACTGCCTGAGCAAATCTATGCAGTATTCTTGGCAAGGTTTTTCAAAAGTGTTTTGTCATTGTCTCCTTCTAGAGCTGAAAGAAAGTGACTGGTCCAAGGTCACTCAGATAACTTTGTGCCTAAAGCAGGACCACAATTCATGGTCTCCCAGTTTCTAGCCTGATGACTTAACCACAACACCAAATAGGCTCTGTGGGTGACGGTGTATATGTGTGTGTGTGCATGGGTGTCTCAGTCTACAGTGGGGCCACCTTGTATAGCATGAAGATATTTAAACTTTCACTTCTGGTTGAATAATTTCCCAAATCTTCATCCATCCAGGAAATAAAACCCACTCTTGGTATCAATAATGAGAACCAAGGCATCATTGTTACATGAAACAGAATTATTCCAGTTTGTTCAATGGGATTTGTTTCTCTTTGTGTATAAAGCATTTTTGGCAGTCTGGCTCAGTGGCTAAGATGCTAGGCTTGTTGGCTGGAAAGCCGGCAGCCCAGGTTCAAGATCTGAGTGCCACATGACGGGATGAACTCCCGTAATTGCCCCAGAGCCTGCCAACCTAGCAGTTTGAAAGCATGCAAATGCGAGTAGATAAATAGGTACTACTTTGGTAGTAGATAATAGCACTCCCTGATGTCATGCTAGCCATATGAAGTGGAAATGTCTTTGGACAGCGCTGGGTCAATGATGGCCTTGAAATGGAGATGAGCACCGCCCCTATAGTTGGAGTAAAATTCACATGGACTCCTTTACCTTTATTTTTATAGAGCATTTTGGTTTTGGACTGTCATTATAAGAATTCTTATTACAAAAGGGTTTCACCGAAATCGGTGAAGTTGAGAAAGTTTTGTTCATTTGAGTTGAAAGGATCTGGGGAAACAAATGCATACGCATCTCACATTGAAGAACTAAGTCATTAAAGAGCAACAAGAGAAGCACCGTAAAGCTTTTTAAATGAAAAATGCTATAAAAATAAATAGAAGCCAAGAGCTCTTATGCAAAAGAAAAATGTGTTTTTGTCTTCGTGGCATTTCAGAAAACTCTAAGTGAACCAAACTTAATTTGGGTTTCATATTTTGCTATACAGATGGCTGATACCTAGAGACCAAAACAGACGGAAGCTCATAATTGCTGTTATGCAAGCTTATTTCTTGAATGCAACTACTTTACATGGCATTTCACTAAATAGCCCCCCACCCCACTGTTGTGATTATAGGATGTGTGATTCATTGTGGTAGCCATGGAAACTCAGAGGAAACTTGCTATATTTGCTAGAATGAACTAAGATAGAATACATTCTATTCAAACAAGCTTAAATCAGTTTCTTCTATTTCAAGTGAAAATAATGCAAATGCGTAAAACTTTATTTGGAGACTTAGTTTGAAGCTGATGCAATCAAATATTGAAATTAAATCACATTTCCAAACGGAATTAGAAAATTAAATTGCTGAATGTTATCAGATGCCTGTGAAATAGTGGAAAATTGAATTAATTTTCTGTTGGATCATTCAAAAATCAGAGCCAATCTACATACGTATCTCTAGAAAATAATAATGACACAAGAAATATATCTTGATTTTCTCAGCTCATGCTTCACTAAATAAAAGCAAATGCTTGAAGGAGAGGCTGCCATTGTAAGCTGAAGAAAAAATGGGCACCCTGCTTCTAGCATAATGGCAATTATGGAACAAGATATTTTTCCTAATTCCTTAGTCAAGATGCACAATAGGAAGCCTCAAGGAAACACTGCTTCTCTGTTGACAATTGCCTGACATGATTTGAATCATTGTCATATGCTTCCTGCGCTTTGAGGTAACAGGACAATCCATTTGCTCTGCATCCTTTTACATTCTGTTTGATTTGTTTTATTCAAATTTTATGTTGCCGCATTAGCCAATATTAATAAGCTTTATTTCTGCCTGAAGATAATTAGTCATAAGATCCAGAATTTAACCCAGACTCCTGAAGAAAAATAAATGGAATGGAGAAAAAAAAATCATACCATATCTACCCTTAGGGGCCTAGTCAAAATGAATAGTCCAGTGTATTCATGATTAGAAGAATGGTATTAATGGCCATGGTATTAATGACTGAAATTGGTAATGCAGAAGATTGTTATGCCTATTGCTTTGGTTATTTTCTGGCTCTGAACCAACTTGGCAATGTGAATTGAATGCCCTTTTGGAGCATTCTTCATCTTTGAAAGATGCCGAGTTCATTCAGAGTTGGCTCCCATTTTCTTTCAGATGCAGTTTCAACATCTGCCTATGCATCTCCAGCAAGAAGTTTAGGAGATCCAGGAATCACACCGTTGTCTCCTTCCCACATTGCGGTAAGTCATACAATCTATACAGGTAGTCCTCGACTTAATCCTTGATTTAAAAAGAGTTCATTTCGTGATCGTTTGAAGTTGCAACGGCACTGAAAAATGTGACTTATGACCGTTGTTCACAATTAATGTCCATTGTGGCATTCTTGTGGTCATGTGATCAAAATTCAGCTGCTTGGCTGACTCATCTTTATGACAGTTGCAGTGTCTTGGGGTCATGTGATCACCTTCTGCAACCTTCTCACAAGCAATGTCAATGGGGAAGCCAGATTCACTTAACAGTGAATCCACTTAACAACTGTGGCAAGAAAGGTCGTAAAATGGAAAAATTCACTTAATAAACATCTCACTTTACAACATAAATTTTGGGCTCAGTTGTGATAGTAAATTGAGGACTACGTGTATTAGCTTTCTCCAACCTAATATTTTATAAATGTGTTGGACATCATCATCATCGCCATGAAAATCTATGTGGTTGCTAGGAGTCAAAGATGATTTGATGGCACATAATTATTATTTCAGAAACATTACAACGTTATTGTTTAAAAAGTTAGCTTTGTTGGCAAATCATTTCAGTCTTCAGCTCCTGAATTGTATCAAATGGGTATCAAACAGACCCAGTAATGTTTACAACAACTCCTTGAACTGTCCCATTTCTGTTCCTTGGACAGAAGGACTCGGATGCAAATGATGCCGAGGAACAGACATTTCTTGTTGTGGTGGCTATTGACTTTGGCACAACTTCCAGTGGTTATGCTTACAGCTTCACCAAGGAACCTGAATGTATTCATGTAATGAGGTGAGGACCAGTCTCCCAGCCTTGGTGCTTGGAGCTATATGATTAGTAGGTGTTATTAAGGGGACTTAAGGGAAATGCATTAAAAACTTAATGAAATATAAAGAGTTACTTCATTCTGTGGTAAAATTGCTGGCTTGATTAGTGCTTTTTTTTAACTTAGGTAGCGATACCTGACATTTTATTTTATCTGCCTAAATGAATGTAGAAATATCTAAAAGCCACACTAAATTATTATTTCTGAGTGAGTGTAACCCCTTGGAGGCAGGCACACTTCCCAATTCCTATATTTAGGAAGCCTACCAGAGAATCTCTGATAAATCAGGTTTCCATCTTAGTGTACTGGCCCTTATACATCCTGTCTTGGCATCAAAAGATGCACAGCCTCTTCTATCTTCTATATAGTAGAATTGAGTGTCATTAGTTGTTGATTACACCCAGTGCTTTTTTTGTAATAAAAAAAAAAAAGGTGCCGGAACTCACACATGTCATACAACCCGCCTTGCCTACCCTACAAGGTTCCATCCAAAAAAGGTGCCGGAACTCCATTCTGGGCATTCTGTGACAAAAAAAGCTCTGATTACACCCATCCCCCAAACTGATGAACGCCCCAAACTGTGATATTACATATGACTATTGGAAACAAATATACGTTATAACCCACATCACAGCTCCTAAGCCCCAGATACCCTCCTTACAAGTAGGAGTAGAATCACGGCAATACAGCGGCCTCAACCCCAGGGAGGTTGGACATTGTCAAAACCTTTCAAGAAAAACTTTAATAAGTCCCTTTGGGGGAGCCTGTCCTACATTTGAATGGATGCTAAGTGATGAGCCTTAAGTCATGGGCTACCGATATGCAGCCTTCTGGTATTCTACCCTGAGTCGGTGTCCTTCCCGAGGGTTGGGTGGTCTGATTTCTAGGTCACTTGATCCATTGTGAGGAGGAATTCTTGATATACAAGGTTTTGGCAAGGCACGGTATATTTTATGGTGTCCGGGCTGCTCCATCGTGGAACTTCTTTCTGCTTATCTCCAGACGTGTCTGATGATGCATTTTCAAGCAGAGGCATCAAACATATGGAAATAGGCATTTATCTCAACAGCACCAGTATTTCATAAAATAATAGGAAATAAAATTATTTTAAATTATATAGAAATGGTTAAAGTTTTTTAGATGTAAGAATTTCCCCGCAAACTAGATTTCAGACCTCTATAGTTAGAAAGGGAATGGCCAATACTGTAATGCAATAGATTTACTTTTAATTTTTTTAAAAAAAACATGGTAGAATGGCTTTTTCCCTATGATTTGCAATTTTCCATTAATCTGCAATTAAAAACAAATCATACAAAAATTATGAATTGTGAATACTGGATCAAATCTGAACATTAGTTTAAAAGTGAAAACTGGATCAGTGTGATTGGAATTCCCAAATTTTAACTTCCTTAAGTATTTCAGCTATCAATTAGTATTTAGCTAATCCAAGCTCTATGTTCAGAGAGTTCATAAAAATGAATGTAAGAAATCCCAACAGCAGTTCTTCTTTTTCAGAATTGTATCTAGAGAACTTTTAAAAAAAAGTAAATTAAAATTAAAAACTATGCTTATGTTTATTAAACTGTGTCATAACTTGTAATGTAGATAAAGTTGTAAAGTCAATATTTACATAATAAGTGTACTTTGGAAGATATTTATTACAGGAAATGGCATTTCTAGCTACATTACATTTGAGGATGTTTACATTAAAATAAAAAAAATATTAGTTCTATCTTATTCTTTTTCATTTCCCTTCACCCTTCCACAGTTTTCTTACTGCTTTGAACTGATCCTTTTCTACTATTCATTTTCAATAAAATGTAAAAAGGACAAAATTACACCCTTGTCACTATATTTAACACAGCTGTAGAGAAATCAATGGAGTGGATTGGGAGATGTGTAATTGAGTGTGAAGTTTCTCGTGGGTTGTGATTGCAAAAAATGTGAGCCCCAGCAAAATCACAGAGCTGGAGGGGTCAGTAAGCCAATTTCCTTTGCTGTCCTGTTCTGTAAGATGTAAAATATTTCTTATAGCTCCCCTCCAAAAGAAAAACAAATACAGCTCCAAGGAGTTGCTAGTCATTATGCCGTAACAGCAGTTGTGAATGCAGATGCCACAACAGATTGCAATTTCTGTTATTACCTGGAATACAGATAATAATAGAAAAATCTTATTCTTCTGTACAGGGTTGGGTTTGACTAAAATACGTGTACAAGAACTGGGATACATGACTGGATTATTATGTTATTGATTCATTATGTGCTGTCATAAAACTGTATAATCTCCTCCAACACATTAACTTTTTGTTTGAGTGTAGTACTTGTATATATGTTTAACTTTCTCATAGAATAATAGAGTTGGAAGGGACCTTGGAGGTTTTCTAGTCCAACCCCCTGCTCAAGCAGGAGACCCTATACCATTTCACATAAATGATTGTCCAGTCTCCTTTTGAAAGCCTCCAGTCATGGAGCATCCACAGTTGTTCCATTGGTTGATTGCTCTCACTGTCAGGAAATTTCTCCTTAGTTCTGGGTTGCTTCTGTCCTTGGTTAGTTTCCATCCATTGTTTCTCGTCTTGTCTTTTGGTGCTTTGGAAAATATTTTGAGCCCCTTGTCTTTGTGGGATGCCCTCAAATATTGAAACACTGTTATGTCTTCCATAGTCCTTCTTTTCATTAGATTAGACATACCCAATTCCTATAACCATTATTCGTATGTTTTAGTCTCCAGTCCCCTCATTCTTGTTGCTCTTCTTTGCACACTCTTCAGAGTCTCAATATCTTTTTAATATTGTGGTAACCAGAACTGGATGAAGTATTCCAAGTGTGGTCTTGCTAAGGCTTTGTCAAAAGCCTTATTAAAAGGCTTTGTCTCTCATTGAAACAAAGTAGCTTAAAACACAATTAAGTGACTCCAACCATATAACTACCATGATACTAATATTGTCCTTGACTTCATCTAACTATCCTAAGAATGATGCAATTAAGCAGAGCCTTGACTCCTGCTTCTTAACCTTCCCTTGTTAACATCAAAGTGCTTAACAGAGAAGAGTGACAGGGAAGGCTTTATTTATAGTGCTCAAAATGCATAATAATAAGACTGGAGGCATTGCCAAGATTCCTTAATGCAGAATAGGGATGTAGAATGGGAGACTCAGTTTAGGGCAGAGTTGCAGAGATAGTGATACTAGGATGGGCCAGGGAAAAAAGTGATAGGCTAGTTGAATAAATAGGGACCATTGTTCCATCAGGTTAGAATAATTTTTCTTATCTTTTTATGCTTTGCCTTTTCTTTGATGGTATTAAAATAAGAATATGTACAAAAATAAATGGACAGTGCTTTGTTAATAAGCAATGTGAGTTTTCATCAGTGGAATTTCTTAAAATAGAACTCTTATTATAAAATAAAACAAACACAAGACTATAGGAAACGGGCTTATAATAAGCTGGCTATTGGTTTGTGTGGACAAAGGCTCTTGATTAACTACTAGCAGCTCTCAAGAGTTTCACATAAATGACTATTTTAAGTCTTGTTTGGAAGTACTTTGGATTGAATTTGGGACTGTCCACAGGCAAAGCAGACAGGATAGTCTGGATCAGTGGTTCTCAACCTTTTTAATGCCGCGACCCCAACCGGTCGTAAGTCGAGGACTAAACCGGTCGTAAGTCGAGGACTAAATCGGTCATAAGTCGAGGACTACCCAACCAGTCGTAAGTCGAGGACTTTCCCTGCCCGGGAGCGCCGCACATGCGTGGTTCCGCCCCCTGCGCCGGCCGAGGCGTAGCTGGCAAGCGGCAGAGACGGAGCAGGCCGACCACCAGCTGGCCCAGCCCAAGGGAAGTAAGGCACCTGCCGGAAAAGGGGGGAAAAATGGCGGACAAAAAAAATGGTAGACAGCCTTGCTTGGCGACCCCCGCGAAATGGTCGATCGACCCCAAATGGGGTCCTGACCCACAGGTTGAGAACCACTGTTCTGGATAGTCCTAAATATATCTTGGTGGGGAAGTGTTATGGTTATACAAAGCCTTTGGTTCAACCAACATGTGTATATTATGCAAGATTGTGATTGCGCATTTCAAGAGTTATGCCAAGTCAATGCAGGATTTAAATGCTGGAGTGCATTGGCCTTTGTTTTATCTAATGCTATTACTCCTTGCAGAGGGCAGAATTTGTACATTCAAGAATCAGTGTGCCTGAACAAAATCTAGGTCAGAATCTGTTCCCTTTTTTCTAGTTAGGTAGAAAGATAGAAAGGACTAAGGAAATCCCAACCTGAATCTGTCACATTCTTTTATTAACATTTCACACAGTACAGTATTACTCATCTTTACATCCTAAAGGAAGAAATGCAGGTTTTGCTATTATTAGATAAAAGCTGAAATTCTCCACTAGCTGAATTTCGCACACTAACGTGTGCAGTCTGAAGCACAATCTCAGGGTGCGTTGGCAATTTTTCAACACTTGGACCATCCAAGATGAGGAAGGGTTTGATCGAAACATTCATTCATATACTAAAGGTAGCTCTGTAAATCTTAGAGTGCACCCAAAGTGGCTGGCAGAAGAGCACTGGGAAGAGATTCAATCCAGCAAAAAGCCTATTGCAGTTAAAATAAGATCAAAAATGAGTCAAAATTACAGTTATTAGCATTCCCAATCAAAACAATTTTTTTTCTTTGCTTTATTTGTGCAGCTGGTGCACAGGATTTCACAAGCAGCAATCTCAATTCAGACTTCGAATGGCACAAAATGATGCATTTTATCTGCTTTTTACCACGAGTCCCAGATTACCATGTGCCTCCACTAAAGTCTAATTCAAGATATTTGTATATTATTGTCTACAGTTATAATTTGTTAATTCGATAGACTTTTACTATTTGTGTATCCCCACAAACAAGCCACTGGGCTTCTCTCTGCTCTATAATGGGCTCCTAATGATATATTGAGAAGGGAATTTCATGGACTGAGAACAAAGGATGTTTTATTGCAAAGAAATAATTGTGCAGTGCTAATGTATTGACTCATGAGAAAGAGGTTGTGACTAGTTAGTGTGCCCTTTTGACAAATGACCTCACCAGAAAAGCCTAAGAGGCTTAGTTCAGCGTTGCTATTGACATTGTTAATAGTAAACTGTGTGCTACAGCAAGAACAACAAGGAGAAAATACATACTGTCACCCACAAAATATGCTCTATATATGCTCCCAGAATTTTACTTCTTTATTGAATGCGATCTCTTGTACTAAATGCAATGCCAGTGCATGTACTGAGCATTTTAATATATTTTGCATGCTGGAACAGCACCTGGCTGCTGCAACTCAGCTCACCTCTTGCATTAGTAGTAAAATATATAGTGTAGTAATTAAGGCTCACCATAATTATTATTATAATCA
>NW_015386665.1:0-2646 GCF_001527695.2 Protobothrops mucrosquamatus | reverse complement strand
TCACACAGACCCATCATAGGAATCCCACAAGCAAGACCTGGTAACAATAAGGTCCTGCTTGTGGATTGTCCATTAGTGCTCAGGGGCACTTCGTGAGAAAAGTGGCACACTTTATACCTAACTTCTGGTGGGTTTTGGTGGATTTTCCTCCAGAACCTCTGAATCTGAGCCTGTAATTTTCTTAGAAAGTTGTATCTCAATTTTTTTTAATAATTCCACAAAGCTACTGTGTTTGCATGGATAAAATACGCAGATTCAGTAGCAATAGATGTCAAACTTTGATGGATTTTAAATTATTTTCTTTGTGTTCTAGGCGATGGGAAGGAGGAGATCCTGGTGTGTCCAACCAGAAGACACCAACAACTATTCTCTTGACCCCAGAACGAAAGTTCCACAGTTTTGGTTATGCAGCTAGAGATTTCTATCATGACCTAGATCCTAATGAATCAAAACACTGGCTATATTTTGAAAAATTTAAGATGAAGCTTCATACAACTGGTGTAAGTAGAGAATACATTCTATATTCTATATAAGTATTTGATATAATTAACACTTTGTTTTAATATACTGCCTCAATAAATAAATAATATTTTTCTGCAGCATTTTACTTCCTAATTTTTTTAATCCATTTTCTTTAAAGTCAGAGTTTCCACACACAGACACACAGAAGGGAAAATATTTGTGAATGCCAGCGTTCTCAAAACTTTAGGACTAATGACGCTGTAAAGTCCAATTGAGTCCAGTTCTTTATTTAATTACACCTAATAGGTAGAACTTGCAAACTGTAGCTATAACCTTCTAACCTAGTAGATGTGCCCTGGGAAACTCTAGGATACTCTGAACCTTTTCCTCCCTTCCCCATCTAGTTCAGGACTCTTAATTTTGTCTCTTCTTTTGGAATATGTTGTCTCCCTGGGAAGCCATGATATGATTGCCAAGATTCTCCCCCAACTGCACAATTTATCACAGAAAGCCTCAGAGAAGTGATGCTAGGCTTGAGGTCTATTCCTCTGCATAGAGGGGAATGGACTTCAAATCACCCATCTCCTCCATTTGCAACCTTCCCTGCTGGCTTCCCATTGACTTTCTGGGGAAGCCAGCAGAGAAGATTGCACTTAATGATCACATGATTGCAGGGCACTTGGCTGTTGTTCTGACCCAGCTCCCCAAACACAACAGACGCGCCAAATAGTCTCTAACATTCTTTTTATTTCAGGAACACCAGCAGTTTCACACAGCCTCCAAACAACGGAGCTCGCTCCCTTTTCCCCTGTAGGGGTCTCCCAATACCCTGAGTTACTCTCAGTCTCACCACGCTTGCAGCCAAAAGTCCTTCAAGCAAGCTGGCTATTGTTTAACATAAGACACGCCCACGCTCCGACTTCCAGCGCCACAGGATCTGTGGAAAAACTTTGGCAAAATTCCAAGGAGAAGTGTCAGGAGTTCCAAATACAAGTGGCAGGAAGACGAATAGTTGTCTGCCACACCTATCCGCCCCTGTCTTTTATCCACAACTGAGGGTGGGGCTCTGTTAGCAACGGTGACTCTTCCGCCCCAAAGACCGCCTCAGCCTTTCACGGTTCTCCTCTTCTCCGCTTTCGCCGCCCCCACGCATCAATCACTGGCCCCATGTGATCCTCATCTCCTGACTCACTTGCCTCAAGGCATGGAGGTGTCAACCTTTCCATCTGAGGGCTGGCAGACATCCCAGGCTCCGCCTCTGTCCCTGGCTGTGACAGCTCCATTCCTTCATCGGAGCTTTCAGATGGCCCTGACGCAGGGCCTGGCGCCCATTCCTGTGCTTCCTCATCTGAATTGGCTGCGGCAGCCAAAGGCCATAACAGCTATGGGTTGTAAAAGTGAACAGGTTGCCAAGTGCCCTAAATGCAATCATGGGATTGATGAGCCAGTGTGACATTTTATGGTGGTTGGAAATGCTTTAAGGGTCCTAAAATACCCATTCTGAGGGTGTCATGACTGCAAACAATTGTTAAGTGACTGTTTTTAAGTTGAGGGCTATCTCTACATCTTTTCATGTCTGGGCTGGAATTTCCCTGTGATCAAGCCTGTTACAAGTAAATTCCCTGATAAATGTAGGATTACTTAAGCCTTCATATTGCAGGCCTGTCTTTCATAAACACAATCAAGTATAAATGAAAGATCACATTGAAGTGAAAATCCAGGATAAATAGGAGTGTGCAAATAGCTTCTTCAAGGAGGCATTGATAGGTAAAATGTACATACCCATATCCCATAGCACATTTTCCATTCAGATTCAAATAACTGCTCATCACTATTAATATATATTCTCCGGGTCTTCACACCCCAGCCATACCTACTCCTGGAGTTAGCATTTTTCCTAAATTCCTTTGCTGTCACCTTTCTTTCAGAGGGAGCCTCACATTGCATATTGCCCAGCATTTATATGTAAAACAGATAAGGCATTTATTACTTTTCTGCTAATAGATAAAAAGTGGGATAATTTCTGTAGCCATTTTCTACTTATACAGTTTCAAGGCATCAATAACAAATAGCAAGAACAACTGTTCTTCTCATCTTCTTTAGAGGTAGACCAATCGCACAAGAGAATACTCCACAACTTTAGGACCATAAAGGAGTCTTTCCAACATTTTTTTAAATTTTTTT
>NW_015386664.1:1071955-1076203 GCF_001527695.2 Protobothrops mucrosquamatus | reverse complement strand
GAAAGGTACAACAAATACACCATGCCTCTGTGCATGGCTTTCATTGCCTACAATTTCATTGACTACAACTCAGAATTCCAGCAAGTAATAATTAGGGCATTGCTCAACCAAGGCATAGATACTTCTTACATAAACTTACTACAATCAATATATGAAAAACAATGGCAACAATTTGCCTTAATGATCTTAAAGTGGAAATTAACATAGAACAAGTCAATACAATATCCCTATTCTATTCTCAGTCTGCCTTTAAGAAGTATTTTGCAAACTAGACTGGGCAAAAAATGGAATAAAAATAACTGGCGCTTATTTAAATCACTTAAGATTTGCAAATGATATTGTTCTCTTCTCCCAAGATCCAGAAGAGCTATAAAGAGACATATGAGAGCTGCACAAAACAGGAGAACCATTTGGCTTAAAAATAAACCTGAAAAAGAGCCAGGTTATGTTTAATAAATTCACCAAAGAAAGAAAAAAAATATCTGAAGAAGAACTAGATATAGTAGGCCACTGCATATACCTTGGCCAATGGATGTCAATGGAAGGTGATACAATAAAGGAAATTGATCGATATGTTGGTAGGCATTCATCAAGCTAAGTATAATTTTCAAGAACAACTTCCCCCTATGCCTGAAGAGAAAAGTTTTTGATCAGTGTATACTACCTGCTCTATCATATGGCAGTGAAACATGAACACTAACCTCACAATCGATACAAAAGCTACAAGTGGCACAAAGAGCCATAGAAAGATACATGCTTGGCATTACAAGACAAGATAGAAAGACCTGCACGTGGATTAGAGAACAAACGAAAGTATATGATATCATCAAGAAGAGTAAAAGAAGTGAAATGGGAATAGGCCGGTCACATAGCAAGAAGAATTGATGGCAGGAGGACCAAGGCAGTCATAGAATGAATCCCACTTGATAAAAAGTGTCCACGAAAGAGACCTAAAACAAGATGGATCAACAACATCAGCAAGTTTTGTGGGCCCAATTGGCAGGACTGTATGGGTCTTTGACTGTAATAAACTTGAATTTGAACTTCATCCCGCAGTGGATAGAGAATGGTAAAAATGATGATGAGAATGAATATTATGTGGCAGCAGAGTACAAACAATTTATTCCCTCAAAACCTCAAGGTTCATTTCCAAAGGAGGAATGCTTCAGGATACAGCTGCCATTCAATTTTGCAGGGGTATTGTAGATTAAGATTTATTATATTGTCACTGCTTATAGCAGTATGGTTCAAATGTTAAGGATGATATCTTGAGTTAAAAGGACGTGGGTTTATACTGATACAAAAATGGTCCTTAAGAAAAGCTATACAGTATTAAATTAATCATTCATACTAGGACTCCATAAAGCAAGTACTCAATTAATTAATTGATCTGCCTTAAGGCTGTATGAAGGAAAAGACTGCTGTTGTTAAAGCATTCAATCACATCTTGCCTCTTCATGACCGAATGCAGTGGTCCCCAACCTCTCTGGCTCCATGGACCGACAGCACTAGTGGCTGGAGGGAGGGTTTGGTTTCGCATGCACAACTTAACTCCCACGCATGCTCAAATGAAGCCTCAAGCACTCGCCCCCTGCTTGCATGGTCTGGTTCCCAACAATACTGTTCCAAGGACTCAGAATTGGGGACCCTTGATCTAGTGGATATTATTTTACTAGAATTGTCTTCATGTAATCTCAAGATTTGATGGAAGCCCAGTTGTTCCAAGGGCATGTTAGTTAAACTGGGAAATAAACAAAACAAAACAAAACATTCTGTAAGAAGATCTTGGCAAACACTTCCCAAAACTTCCCAGGTAAACTGCAGAAATGCATCTGCAATGAGTTTACTTTACTCAACAGCATCTTTACTTTATTTTTTCCAGGATTAATACTGGAGGCCCTAAAGCAGCGGTCTTCAAACTTGGCCCTTTTATGATTTGTGGACTTCAGCTCCCAGAATTCCTCAGCCAGAGTGCCTGGCTGAGGAATTCTTGGAGTTGAAGTCCACAAGTCACAAAAGGGCCAAGTTTGAAGACCCCTGCCCTAAAGAGTTGACACCTTTATATATTTGTGGTTATTCTGTACCTTGAATATGTGGCAATTTAACCATTGCTAGGAGGCTGCATAGCAAAGTTTGGCTTGTGGTTATTGTCCCAGCAGTAAAGAGACCAAGCACAGTAATCACAAGATCTTCAAGAGTGTACATTCCCTCAGATGAGTTCTGCTCCTGAAAAGAAAATAGAAAGGGAAACAGAAGGATGAAAATGGGGTTGATTTAAAGTAATTTATGAAACTCTTCATAGTGTTTCTTTCAGTTAAAGGAAACTTAATTCTACCAGACTAACTTTAGAATATATAGGAGAATTTTTCAATTGTAAAGCATTTATGCAATCACCATTTGATGAAGAGAGGAAACAATTTGCCTGTCTGATCTACCTATCAAATATTTACTACAAGAAATTACCAGAATTAAAGGTTGTTATTTAGAGCTGGACAAAAGCAACTCTTAAGCTGGATTAGATCTGAGCCTAGAAGCTTGAATGTTATATCTGAGAGACTAATTCTAATAGAAATTGCTCCTGCAAGATGAATGATTATCTTTATATCACCTATTAAGAGTGTAGAAGATATGTAAATTAGCATGTAAAGCAAATGTCTATACTTATTCATTTTTAATTATGTTAGGCATAGGAGTATATGTTAACAAATGGCAAATTAAAGTAAGAAAGAAGGGGAATAAATATTTTCATATTCTTTCATACAAGGTGAACTAGTTTCATCTTAGTTACATATTGGAGATATTTAGACAGTTATGTAGAGATGTTATCTATGCCTACCTTCTCCATTCTATGAAGGAAGCAATCAATATAGTCACGTGGGTTCTGGGGATCCAATGTCTTCTTGTGCAATTCCACCTTCTCACAGATATAATCATAGACTTTTTTAGTCTCAGACTCGATATGTCGTCCAAAAAAGTATTCCATTGTTTTTGGAAAAGTATTGTACACCTGTTGCAGAATTGACGTTAAACATTATATGTTTTAGACCATAATGGTGAAGGCTTAAGCCCCAAATATTCAGAGAGTAGCTTTTAGTCTGATATTGTTAATTATCAAACCTCAGCTAGGTGCCAAGACCAAGAAGACAAGTTGCACAAGAATTTCAGTAAGCTATCTTTAATTTTAGCGTTGAGTAAATACAGTGTCTTTGGAACTATTGCATGGTAGGAATTTTTATTTATGATTAGTTGGTTAAAAAGGAGTCTCTTTGAAAAGACTTTTCCCCAGATCTTCCCTCACCTAGGCTGATTTCCATGCAGAATATATTCTGTCAAGCCTCACCCCAGCTATCCCATGAAGGGAAAATGATGAAAATGGTGATAGTTCTTGAAGCAGGGAGGAAAGAAGGACATAAGAATAGGGAAAATGTCTAAAAATACCAATAAGAAGAGAGGCACCTATGCATAATTTGATATGATGATTATCAAATTATATATAGTTAAATATGTAGCATTGTACTTTTTATAAATATTATAATAATATACCTTTCAGTTTGATCATAATATTGATATTCCTCTTATATCACAAACCTAATAGCTTGGGGGATAATGCTATTGTCATTTCTTAGAACAACATGGAAATATGTTTGAGAACTAAAGTTAACTTTTCAATCAAGGGATATAAAAATTAAGTGAAACATTACAATTAGGAGGAATCAGCCCCTCCAGTGAAATTCCATGTTTGGCCATCCCTGACTAGTTAAGAAATGGTCAAGTCCTAGAAATAAGCAGGTCAGGGCCCACAGCAGTTACGAGAGAATGAAATGATCCCATGGGAAATAAGCCCAGCCAGGAAAGAAGGTTTGCTGAGAACCAATTTATATTTTGATGGCTCAGTCTTGCTGGATGTCTGGATTTGACTTCTCCTGCTTAGTAGCTCATCACATCTACAGTAACCTCCACATCCCTTATTTGGATATTCGAACACACAGAGAGGCCCACTAGTAAAAATGAGTGTTTATGGCAGGAAGAGCATCAGAGAGGAAAAACATACCTGTCCTAGGAAACTAGTCAGAAATCGTATTTGAGACTCCATAATCTGCTGGTTCTTTATAAAGGTTTTATTTTTGTAATCAAATCGATTGCCAAAGACGACTGCACAGATCACATTAGAAACAGCACTTGAAAAAATTCTTCTTGGGTCAAAAGGCTGCCCTGCAACAAAGGCCACAGACATTTATGGGAGGGATC
>NW_015386664.1:1069785-1071230 GCF_001527695.2 Protobothrops mucrosquamatus | reverse complement strand
AGAACTGCAACAAAAAAAATGGTTTGGGTCAAAGACGTTATTCAAAGATTTTATTGGTATTTTTAAATAAATAATATTAAATAGAAAAGCCTAGATGTAATTAAATGAAAACATAAATCTTATAAGCACTAGAGGTTTTTTTTTCCAAAACCTTCTTGCTGTCTTCTGTCAAGAATTGTTTTCTCACTCCTTTCTCTGCCCTTTTCTGCTCATGGTGGGTTTTTTCCTCCCTGTCTCTTCCCTTAGAAGTTTCTACTTCCAGTTTTCACTCTCCTGACTGTCTCTCCCTCCACTTTCTAATTTCTTTCTTCTTTCTTTTTTAAAATAATCCTATTCTTTTCTTTTCATTTCTTTCCCCTTCTGATTCCAGAGATTTGTCCATTAATGATTAAGAGGCACAAATCTTTAGAGGAATACTATTTATGACGATTCAGTCCAGATCCACAGTGGCTTTCAGATCTCGACCCTCATGCAAACTGCCTATTCTCTCGTCATACCTATAAAAGCAAGATGTTATCCATGTTTTCCTTTCTAGCCTTAGATTACCTATGTCATTCATCCATAACTTCTTTTGCTGGCTCTTGAATTTGCCTAATATATAATCATGTTTTTTGGCTTCTTTTCCCAGTTTTAACTGAGCACTCTATTCCCTCAGCACTGTCTCCTTCTATCCCATTCACTTTTTTTTCCTATTTCTTTTTTTAAATCTCTTTCCAGAAAAGACTTGTCCACAGAAGATGATTTTCCAAGATGCTACATCTCCTGGAAAAAAATAAATTTATATCTGTCAAGCACCAGGAAAATCACGCAATCCAGGCAGTTCAAATGGGTATAAAGATTTATTGTAAGCTTAAGCTCTCTACAAGAATCTGAACTACTAATATTCAAAGGAAATTAGCGGGAGATAAAAGTAGAAGGATTCAAGGTAGGCTGGACGTAGATCTCTTGTGGGCACGAAGGGACTCATGACTGATTATTTGTTTGATCCCTGCCTTGGGGTCAGCCTGGTCATCCCCTACAATAGCCTTAATTCAAATCCACGTCACCTCACAGATCT
This sequence comes from Protobothrops mucrosquamatus, assembly GCF_001527695.2. NCBI lineage: Eukaryota > Metazoa > Chordata > Lepidosauria > Squamata > Viperidae > Protobothrops > Protobothrops mucrosquamatus. Next base: position 1,070,173 of record NW_015386664.1, on the reverse strand, counting down.
CAATCACTTATGCAGTTGATTCTTATCATATTTTCCTTACCTCATTTATTTTACACACACACACACACGCACATATATGTATATGTGTATATATGTGTGTGTGTGTGTGTGTGCCTATCTACATTTTTCTTTATTTTGTGCACTTAAGCACGGAGAATTTGAGTTTCAGTTTAGAATCTAGTTTTCCTATAACTTCACATAATACAACAAACCCTTTCCAGTTTCATATTTTAAAAGATAATAGTCTTCCTGATATGATTCTTGTGTGGGAGAACAGCTCTCAGTTTCTTTAGAGGACCTTTTGTGGCAGCCATTTCCTCCACCAGACAAAGGGCTTCCTCCTGCACCCTCTCAGACATTCTTTTCTTCCCCATCCCAAAATCTCGCA
>NW_015386664.1:1052230-1066117 GCF_001527695.2 Protobothrops mucrosquamatus | reverse complement strand
ATAGGTTTTGGAAATGACCCATTCAAGTTTATCAGGCAGTAGTGTTGTGAAAGATAAGAATGTATAGCAGAAGACAGGGCTGTGGGATTGGGGAGAGCAGAGCTTGGGGAGCAGCCACCACAACAAAAGTTATGTTTCTTTGGTTCAATATCAATTTTTCAGGGGCCTTATATCTACAGTGCTCACACTAGTCATTTGATTTATCCAGAAAAAAGCCAGATACCTTGCCTTTTGATCTTTTGTTATTTGTTATTTCTCTGGATTCTATCCTGCCATGTAGAAAAATATGTAGAAAATCTCTCTATAAATGTGAATTCCTAACAAAATGTATGGATTAGGGAAAACGCATATTCATACAGGAAAAACATGACAATAGACGAATATTTTCATGAAACATAAAAATGTGGGATGGAACAACCTAATATGAAAAAATGGAGAAATTGAGAATAACCAATAATGGCTGATTATTTACCATTAAATATAATCTATTTGGCAGGAGATCACATGCCTAAGATTAAGGTATATTAGAGGAATTGCTATTCCATTCATTGAAAGGGGGGGAAATGTCTTGGTGATATTGTGTCAGAACGTTTACTGCCTAGTCCATTTACTGTGTAAAACTGAACAGATGCCTGAAAATTGGAAAGAAAATGATACGTTTAAGTGAGAACAAGGGTCATTTGTTGCAATCTTTTGTTAAGGAACATATACTTCCACTTCCTGTGTCATTTGTGTAAATTGTATATAGAAGGGAGAAGGGTATATGCAAAGGATGGATTCCTAAACCACTCTAGAGCAAAAGAAATCACCTAGAATTTTCCCAACCAGGATAATTTCAGATCTCAGTTGTAGACTAGGATTTGATTTCATCCATAGTCTATTTTCAGCTAAAATAAAGTCTTTTAAAAATGTAAGATATTACAGTACAATATATAAATACTACTAATGTCAAACTTTTAAAAATTATTTACTTTCTAGGGAAACTTTGTGTGTGTGTGTGTGTGTGTGTGTGTCTCTCTCTCTCTGTGACGTTTTATCATGGTTGGAGGTACTTTACAGCAGGGCTTTTCAACCAGTGGTACGGGTATCACCTGTGGTACATTGGCACCTGGCAGGTGGTACGTGACCATCCTAGAAAAGTGGTAGCGGGGGAGGGGAATGAGCTGAACCGGTGGCAGAACCGGTGGCAGCACCGCACAAGCCTGAGTGAGAGATGACTGGAACTGCAGGGCTGTCAGGGCTCAGCGGAAGCGCCAGGATCAGCGCTTCTTCGGGACTGTCAGGGCTCAGTGGAAGCGCCAGGATCAGTGCCAGGCTGCAGCTGAAGAAGCACCAATCAGCAGGAAAGCAGCACTGACCCTGGCGCTTCTGCTGATTGATTGAACTCCCTATAATTACTCCCTTGACTCTGCTGGCAAAGAGGGGAAGAGAACCTGTGGCTCAGTGGCTAAATCACTGACTAGTATGTATAACTGCCCAGGTTCGAATCCCATAAAGGGTATGGCTAACTGATGAAGGCAAAAAAGCCAGAAATGGTCCATCTTAGTCTCCCAATTTAATTCTTTACTCTTTGTCAGAANATATATATATATATATATATCCAAATTTCTTTTTCTGACAAAGAGTTAAAGAATTAAATTGGGAGACTAAGATGGCCATTTCGAGCTCATTCTGCTCTCTTCAGTTAGCCACACCCTTAACGCCCCTAGTTGGGGGGCTGCAAGGCAAAAGATATTGTAAAAAGTAAAACTGCAGTATAGCAGTTAAAATGTCAAGGTGTAATCAATCAGACCGGTCTGTCTGAATTACCGGTCTGTCTGTGTGTGTGTGTTCTGAGGTTTTCGTGGGTGTTTGTATGTAGGTCTTTAGTTATTCGGGTTTTCTCCCGCGTAAAATTGGAAGTGTCTTGGCAACGTTTCGACGAAGTCCCATTCGTCATCTTCAGGCTGGTGTTTTTGGCTTTGTGCTTCTAGGAGCAATGTGTGATCGCAGCTGTTTCTTCCTTTTAACTGCCAGTGGGGGTATGAACTAATTGGGTGGGAGCTTGGCTGTGTTCTGATTGGGTGGAGGTGTGTTCTGATTGGTTAGGGGCTTGGCTGTGCTCTGATTGGATGGGGGGGTTGGCTGTGCTCTGATTGGATGGGGGTATGTTCTGTTTGGGTGGGGACTTTGTTGTGCTCAGATTAGTCTGAGTTGCAGGGGGATTTGAGATGGAGAGCTGCGTTGCTGTTGTTTGGCTTCGCGTTCGTGGTCATGCCATATCTTCATGGTGGGTGTCAGTTTGCTTTATGTATGGATTGGAGGGGTTTAAAATGGCTAATGATGCAGCTGTGGTCTGGCTTCAGGTTTTGAAGAAGTTGGTTCCTCCACTGGAAGTTAAAAGGAAGAAACAGCTGCGATCACACATTACTCCTAGAAGCACGAAGCTGAAAACACCAGCCTGAAGATGACGAATGTGACTTCGTCGAAACGTCGCCAAGACACTTCTAATTTTACGCGAGAGAAAACCCGAATAACCAAAGACCTACATACAAACACCCGCAAAAACCTCAGAACACACACACACACACACACACACACACACACATATATATATATGTGTGTGTGTGTGTGTGTGTGTGTGTGTGTGTGTGTGTGTGTGTGTGCAGCTATATATTAATAGCTGCTGTGGAAGAGCTACCAGGGATTCAACTTATCCCCAGTAAATATTAGGATTTGGCGGGGGCTTTTAGTGAAAAGGAATGCGACATCCTCCTGCCTCGTCGAGCTACCGACTGTGTGATTGAAATACTGCCAGGAGCTAAGCTCCCAAAGCCCAATATGTACTCTATGACTCCTAGAGAATTGAAGGAATTATGGGACTATATTGACAAGAATCTGGCAAGAGAGTTCATCCAGGCTGCAAAATCGTGTGTAGCTCCCCAGTGTTGTTTAAAGAAAAGAAAGATGGATCTTTGTGGCTCTGCATAGATTTTAAAGGATAAAAGTGGTCAGCATAGAAAACATGTACCTGCTCCCTCTGATGAAAGACATATTAACCCACCTGGCTAAAGGAATTTTTTTCCACAAAATTGTACTTGAAAGAAGCCTATTACCCAGTCTGAATTAGGGAGGGGGATGAATGGAAGACAACTTTCAATTGCCCCTTAGGAAGTTTCCAGTTCAAGGTGATGCCTTTCGGACTCCAAGGAGCTCCTGCTGTGCTTATGCAACTAATAAATCAAGGGCTGCATGATCACCTATACAAGGGGTTTTTGTTTTACCTTGATGATATCCTCATCTATACTGAAACCATGGAGGAACACATCACGTTAGTTTGAGAGGTGCTTAAGAAACTGTTAAAAGCTAGTCTCTATACCAAATTTTCTAAATACAAGTTCCATCAAAAGCACCTCGACTACTTAGGTTACCAAATCTCTAATGAGGAAGTGGAAATGACCCTGCCAAAGTGCTGGAGTGGCAGGCCTCCACAGACCCACAAGTAGCTTCAAAGCTTTTGGGGGTTTGCGAACTTCTATCGGCAGTTAATCCCCTCTTTGCAAAAATCACATGCATATTACCGAACTGTTAAAAACTGGAAAAGGGGGGGGACCCCAACCTTGTCAACCTTTACAATGGACTATGTGCCAAGTGGCATTTGAGAAGTTAAAAAGATTATTTGCAGCAGAACCAGTACTTAAGCATCCTGACCCTGAGGAACCTTTCATCATCCAAGCTAGAGGTCTTCAAACTTGGCCCTTTTATTATGACTTGTGGACTTCAACTCCCAGAATTCCTCAGCCAGGCATGCTGGCTGAGGAATTCTGGGAGTTGAAGTCCACAAATCATAAAAGGGCCAAGTTTGAAGACCCCTGATCCAAGCCAATGCTAGCAATGATCCTCCTACAAAAAACTATAGGGGGGATCTGCAGCCCTGCACTTACACTTCACGTAAGCTTTTGGAGACAGAGAAAAGATGGACAGTTTGGGAGAAGGAGGCTTTTGAAGTGAGATGGGTGTTATTAAATTAGTGTCATTTCTTGGAAGCGAGTAAAGTGTCTTTCGAAGTATGGACTGATCATAAAAATCTAGAGGCACTGAGGACTCCTTGTAAATTATCTCCCAAGCAGGTTAGATGGGTACAGTACTTCAACCGTTTTAATTTCACTCTCAAATACTTTCCTCGGGGGAAGAACTTTCTGGCAGATGCTCTGTCTAGGATTCCCCAATATAAAAGCCGCCGTGAGGAAGTAATTAATTCCATCATTCTTCTGCCCCAGTCAGCCTCTCAGATGACCACAAGAGGTCAGACATGGAGTGGATCTGATTAACCTGATAGCCTATTGACATGAAAGCTCAAAGAGGAAATAAAAACAGACTCTTGGTTCAGCGACAATAGACCGCTATTGACCTATCAAAATGAACTAGTCTGGAAGGACTCTAAATTGTATCTTCTAGTCTCCCTCAGAATTCAAGCTCTCCATGATGTGAAGCAGGCTGTTCATTTTGGATTTTTAAAGACTGCATTTGGTGTGGTGGCAATTCTGGTGGCCAGGCATGAAAAAAGACATTGAAAGTTATGTGCAAATCTGTGCTACCTGGGCCACTATGAAAAAGCATCCTGGCAAGCCTCCTGGTCTGTTACAACAAGTGGCAGATCCTTCACAGCCTTGGGAGGAAATAGCCATGGACTTTATTGTAGAATTGCCTGAGAGCAGGGGGAGCATGGTGATCTGGACTGTCATTGATCTTTTCTCAAAATATTTCATTGCTTGTTCAAGGCTCTTAACTGCCCAAAAGCTAGCCAAATTGTTTTTAAAACCCATCTATCTACTCCATGGGGCACCAAAATGGATAATATCAGTTAGGGGGGTTCAATTTAGTGCAAAATTTTGGAAAAGGTTTATGAAGCTCATTGGATCTACCCAGGGACTTTCATCTGCTTTTCATCTGAGTATGAATGGATTCATGAACATGCAAGCACAATGCTGGAACAATACCTTAGATGTTATGTAAATTACCAGCAGACTAATTGATTGGACCTCCTACTGTTCGCTGAAGTGGCATATAACAACAGTGTACACAGTAGCACTGGACATACGCTATTTAAAATAGCTACTGGTCAAGATTTTGTCCCTGTGCCTGAATACCTCCAGGAGCCTCCTGCTTCTCAAACCTTAGATCGGGGGTGACCACTTTGCAAGTGGTTTGGGCTAATATGAAAAAAGTTCTAATCCAGGTGGCAAAGACATAGAAGGAACAGGCTAATAAAAAGTGATCCCCCAGAAGCCATTTCATGTGGGAGAGAAGGTTTACTTATCCACAAAATATCTAAGATTAAAACTACCGAGTAAGAAATTGGGACCTAGGTTTCTTGGCACTTTTCCCATAGTCAAAATTATAAATCCAGTCACAGTCCAATTGCAATTTGCACGAATATTAGGGAAAGTTCATCCTGTTTTCCATAGCAGCTTATTAAAACTGGTCACAGAATCGTCCTTGCAGACGATTCCCAAAAAGGTGCCAGGCCTCATTTTGGTAGAGAGAGGGACTCATTGTGAGATGAAATGCATTCTTGACTCGAGATTGTATAAGAGTAAATTACAATATTTGGTTCAGTGGAAAGGCTACCCTTTGTCAGAGGCTGTCTGGGTCAAGGGTGCAGACATGAAAGTAGACAGATTGATTAAGAAATTTTATGACAAACATCCACAGAAACCCAGAGGGGATTCTTAACTTGCATTTTTGTTTCATTTACAGGATTTGCCTCTTCCTTAAGGGGGTCTGACTGTCAACTTTACAACAAACCTGGCTGCAGTCATTTCTTTCTTTCTAAGTTGCCACAGGATTGGGAGGGGGATGGAGGATTTCTACTAGTCAAAACATTTTACTGTCCCATGAGAACCAAGGTCATTTCGGTCAGTTAGATAGGGGCTGGATCATTTAGTTAGAAAGCCTGCAAAACTATTCTATTGTGGAATGTAGCTGATTGCATAGCTGTGGGGTGGGAAGTTCAACTTTGTAATATTGTTGCTTCTGAATGAAACTTCAGACTTGGTTTCACTTTTGACTGTGCTGATACTTTGTAATTAATAAAGATGTTCCTTGAGGAAGTCACAAGCCTTGGAGTTCTGCTTTATTTGTTTCTGTCTAACGGAACCATGACACTTGATACTAGTGCAGGGTTATACATCCATATTGATGATGGTGGATTTTTTCACCAAAATGGCACATTTTATTCCTTGCCAGGGTTTGCCAAAGGCAAGGGAGTCTACTTAGATATTCTTGGATCATGTCTTTCATTATGGAGAAATGGTTTATGGAGTTGTGTCAGATTGCAGAAGTCAATTTACTTCCAGGATTTGGAGGGTACTATTCCAGCTTTTGAAGGTACAGTTCAGTTTGTTATCTGCCCACCCTACTGCTACAAATGGAGATGCTGAGAAAACTAATCAGATGTTGCAACAATATTTGACATGTTATGACCAGTGGTGGCCAGTAGTCCTGTACTTATAGCCAGGACAGAATTTTCATATAATAATGCAGTACATAAATCAATTTCAATGACACTTTTCCAGGCATTGTGTGAGAGATACCTGAGGGATTTACTTGCAACTTGCAACAGTGTCTCATCTCTGGGGCTGTAGATTTTCTAAAGGGCAATGTGTTACTCAAGGGCTGTTGAAAGAACAGCTAGACCAAGCTAAACAGGCATGCAAGCAGCCTGCAGACACTCATCAGTAAGAGATACCAGCAATTGCAGAGGGAAACAGTGTGTGGTTATCTACTGAGTGTTTAGCTTCTGCTAGACCTTTGAAAAAGTTAGATGCAGTTTGTGGGTTATTTTAAGGTCCTAAAATAGGTTAATATGCTGGCTATTCATTTATAATTGGCACCATCTAAATGTGCATCTAATTTTTCATTTTTTGTTGCTGGTGAAATGCTGCCAAGCACTTTGTGATTTGTGATCACAACAGCCCCCCCCCCCCAGTGATTGTTGAAGGTAAGGAGAAATTCAAAGTAATAGAAATATTAGACTCAAGGAGGTGGGGGGAAAGGAACACAATATTTGATTTACTGGAAGAGCTCCCAGAAACAGAGTATTCATAGGAAAATGCAAAGTATGTGCATGCTCCAGAATTAATAAAATTGTTTCACCAGTGATTCCCAGAAAAAAACCTTTCCAAGCTCCCAGTACCCACTTTGATTTACAGAGCATGAGGAAGAAGCAGTGACTGAAGTGGTTAACCATTCAAAGGGGCCCTCTAGTGGAGATGTCAAAGATGACTAGGCTCAGCCTTTAACTTCCGTGCTTCACTTCTCAAGGGAAATGGGAGAGGAATCTTCTAACTAGATCTTCTAGACATTTTGCAGAGAGAATCACCTACTTGAGAAGATTCTTTGGACTTAGAAGAGGATGGCTGTTCTTAGATAGCATTGCAACCCCCACTGCCTAGTTCCCATGAGAACTCAAAGAAATGGAGGAAGAAGGTGGCTTGTTTAAAGATGGAGGTGATGTGACAGAACCATTGGCTGAAGGGGAGTGGGCTCCTCTAGGGAGAGTAGAAGCATTCCAGCTTAGAGGCTGTTCAGGGCAGGAAATGTCTGCGATCAAACCCTTAGGTCTATAGCTGCTGTCTCCCAAGGGAGACGAGATTCTTGTAATATAGATGAAGAACAATAAAATATCTACTTGGGCATATCCTTGAGTGATTCTGGTTGCTTGTACTTGACAACGGCAGAGTATTAATTCAACAAAAACCAAGTATTTGTTTCTTAACTTATACATAAACAAACTACCTCACAGTTTTGTTGTTGTGAAGCAAATAGAGGCAGGAGCATTATGTAAATTACCTTATATTGTATGCTTAAAGGCAGGATATAATTCTATAAATAAATAAAAAATCTTCTGCAATGTAAGATCACCTTCAAATGTTGCTATCTTCTCCACCAAACAGTGGGCCACTTCTGATATCCACTCAAACATCGATCTCTTTCCCATTCCAAAGTTCCGTAGTGTGATGAGAGTAAAGCGACATAAAATCTTCCATTTTGCATGTTCACTAATAAGACCTGGAGGGATAGAGGTTGGCAGTAATAGACAACAGACACTGCAGCATTTGTTTTAAAGAATAAAAAAGCATTGTGCCCAATATTCATTCCCATCCATAAAGCATCTATCTTTCTCAAATAATTTTTAGTTCTTTTTTTAGAAGTCATTGGTACTTTGGCAAAAGGAAAAGAAATTCAATTTGCTCATGGGTTTGAACTCTTCTTAGTCAGATTATAACTTGGGAAATGTTACAAAGTATTTTGATAACTATAATGAACATGCGAATGTGAAAAGGATAGAAGAGCTTTTCATTTTTCCTCAGTATTCCTGTTTTCCTGTTTCCCACTTACATACATAAACAGAAGGCATATTTGAAAAGCAAAAGTGTTATTTTCCGTTACTTCAATATATCTTGAACTTTGACGTCTTCAGTTTTAGCAAGATAAACATTCCAAGCAACAAATGGTACCTGATGGCTTGAAAGGGTTTTGTAGATTTGGTAATTTCAGTATTGCAGTGTTGTAACTTTGGTGTTGAAATATGCCCTAAAAATGGTAAAGGCCGAATCCTTCCTTCCTTCCTTCCTTCCTTCCTTCCTTCCTTCCTTCCTTCCTTCCTTCCTTCCTTCCTTCCTCCCTCCCTCCCTCCCTCCCTCCCTCCCTCATTAAAACATAAACAAACTAGGCTTCTGGTTCTGCGCAGCTAGCACGACAGCCAAGGGATCGAGACAATCCGACCCCTACGGCTGATTTCTCTCTGTTTGGGGCCCCTAAATGGGCCCAAAGCCACCCCAGAGAGGTGGCAAGGAAGGAGGGAAGCCCGCCGATCCTGGGGAGATGGTGGTCAATCAAGACGTCTGCGGAAAGCTCTCCAAAAACCAACAGAAGAAAGGTTAGCGTCATTTGTGAGTCTAGCCCAAGCTACATGCAGCCAAAGCACTAAACTAAGTGTGATTGTAAACAGCGTGACTGAACTGGATAAGTATTGATTTTCTCTCTTCTACCTGACTGATTTCCTGAGATAAAAAGAAAAAAAACCCAGAAGTAAAAATTCTCCAAAAGTGAGGGGGGGGTCTTTGTTCCACCCTCCTCTAAACGGAAGCAGTGAATTAAGTTTAGGGGGGGGGAATACGGAAAATTGAAAGATGGACTAGTGGTGGATGAAAATACTGCCCTATATACAGCCCAGAAAGAAAAGCCTGTTGTCGTGACCTTCAGGGCTTTGATTAAACAAAGAGCAGCTGTAACAAAAGAAAAAAACATTGTGGACTATCTACAAAGTATAAAACTTAGAAAAAAATTGACCTTCCTGGATTATAAATATTTTTTAAATTGTGACTTTAAAGTGATTGGCAGAGAAATGATTTTTTGTTATTATTGAGCATCAGAGATGTGCAAAAAAAAAAACATACCAAGAAAAAAAATAAATACTTACCAGGAGGAAATGTATGTTCTGTTACAACAAATGCAATGATATTAACTTCAAACAACGAGGAAATTAAAAATGAATTTGAAAATTTAAATGAATGCATTCTCAACTTAACATCACAACAATCAAATGATCAAAAAACAAAAAGAGAGAGAGATCATGTAAAGCAGACAACTGAATATAAGCTAGTGGAGACTCAAGTGGAGGATGACTTACAAGAAACATTGAACATGGAAAAGATAACTTGTACTCTAAGACCACAAAGTAAATTTGAGGATAAAGAGAAAGATTTGACAAAATGGATTGCTGACGAGGCAACAAAGATGACCAGATAAAAAGAAGCATGATATTGATGTGATTATTATTGGTAAAAATTTTAGAAAAATCTTTATATTTAATTGTTACCTATCAAATTAATAAGAATTGTATTAATTTAAGGTTGCAAAGAGAATATTATTGGAAGAAGAGAAAATTATGTGGATTTTGGAATATAGAAACTAACCATTCGTGATTACTTTGTAAATATAAAACCAGACAACATACTGTTTACTAAATATCAGAGTGTTTATGTTAAAAAAATCAATAAAATATATTTTTTTACAAAATAAAAAAATAAAACATAAACAAATCGATTGGAAGTAAATTATATCAACCTTCTACCTGAAATGTGATACTTACTGTCTATGATGTTACTTCTAAAGAAAAAAATATATCTAGCATTATCTAATGCATTTAATGCATTGGTTCTGATTTAAGTTTTTTATTATTAATTTTTGGATTTGGCATTATTTAATTAGTTCACTTTTAAATTTGGCTAAAAAAAGGATTGAGGAAATGGCAGTTCTGAAATCTGTTGTTTCTGAGGGGATGTTAAATACAGGTTTGAGTGCCCCGCTCTTTCTTGTTTTGATACTTTATCCTTTAAGCAGAGTTTTGACTGAACTGATTTTTAAGTACCTCCAAGACACTTAGCTATTTCTCTTTTGTATTCCTTAAAAAGAATATTGGCTATCGTCACTTGCCTAGAAAAATTAGTGTTTTTATCTTTTCTCTAGAAATTGGGAACTACATCTCAAATCAAAGTGAAAATAATCTGTGCACTCACCATAGCCCTTGGTTATTTGATCAATGATAGGTATAACTGGTCGTCCACCAAATTCTTCTTTATGAATTACCAAGGCATCTTTCACTGCCTCATATCCACAAATCACAACCATCGGCTTTGTTCCTACCCAGATAGTAAAAACTGGACCATACTTCTTAGTGAGCTGAGGAAAAAAAGTGTGAATCAGCAAGATTTATGATCTTACTCTTGGATATCTGATTCAATTAATGGCTAACAGGGTCTTTTTCTCATGCTACTGCATTTAAAATTTATTAAATTTTAAACAAAATAAAAATAAAAACGTACAAAAAACAATGTTTAAGAGAAAGAAAGAGAAGCAGAAAAAAAAGCCAAATATGCAGGAAAAAAAGAAAAAAATAGAAATTGAGTTCCCATTTACTTTTACAACCGTTATAAATTTACATTAAACTCTTAATCTAGGGCTACAAAGTAACTTTTTCTGTTTTTACCATCTATCATTTGTAGTCATCAAATCCACATATATATTTTTTTTGTTTCATGAAAAATATACAAAAGTGATTTCCATCAGCATTAAATTTAATTAGTGTTTTTTTTCTCAGATCAAGTCTCTTAGTTTAGCCATCTCTCAAGCTCCATCATCTTCATCTTCTACTACTCCCTTGTGGGTAATGTCAAATCTTTCCACTGTTGTACATATAAAAGAATTGCTGCACTTATCATATATAGAAACAAAATTCCTGTCAGGCCTGGAATCGCCGCCCCGCCTCGCTGCACCCGACCGGAGGAAGCTCGTACTCTCACCCTCTAGCATCCCGTCCCCTCTGGCTGCTCTGGTGCCGCATGGTATCCGCTGATCCCTCACCGGTACCCGGCCGTCGGGACGACAGCATCAGGACGTCATCGGGCGGCGCCGGGCTGCGGTCTGACGGGCGGACGGCGCCTGCCCGCCGATGCGTGGGGCGAGCAGCTGTGAGGTTACCACAGAATGACTGCCTGTCTGTAATCTAGGCACACCTGAAGAAACTGTGTTCAAAGGCCTTCCTGACTACAGTTGCAATCTGCTCATTGAGCAGGAACTGTGAGCCGTCAGTTCAGAAAAACCTGGGCATCACGTAGCATGCTTGAAAAGAAAAGAACTACCTCATCCAAGGTCTGAGATGGAACACCCCTAGATGTGGGTGGCTGAAATGCCCACAGCCTCTTGTTCTTGTGTGGAATGAGTCAGAGATGATTCCTCCCAATCCAAACCTACACAACTTCCAGGCAATTGACAGCCTCCTTTGACCAGCTCAGAGTTGAAAGTCCCAAAGATGCTTTTCAAAAGAAGGCTAGGACTAAATTTAAGAGATTTGATTTGATTACCAGATGGAGTACTATATGATTAAACACTTGTTTGAATATGGTTAAAAGAATAGATAAATTTTGGATATAAAGGGGTCCTACAGTAAGAGGGATAAGATATATAAGTAGTATAGTACTTTTTAAAATATACAAAATGTAAAAAATTGGGACAGTGTATGTGAATGAAAAGTTTGGATATTTAAAGGCAATTAATTTTGAGAAAATTATGACTGATAAGAATGGTTTGAATATTAGGGAAAATAAGCTTAAATAAGAATCTTGAAAAATAGTGACTTAATAAGATCACTTTTACGAATACAATTGAAACATAAGACAACCAGAAAAGATGTTATATGTTGATGTTATTGTTATTTGTACAAATACAAGAAAAATGTCTATATTTAACCTCGTATGTATCGAAAGTATTAAGAATTAAATTTCTTTAATGTTGATAAAGGAGAATACTACTGGAAGAAGTGAAGATCAAGGAAATATATCACTAATTAATATATTGATTATGGAATTATGGAAATTAATTATTATTGATTGTTTTTAAATATATGAACCCAGACAACACACTGTTTACTAAGCACTAAAGACTGTTATTGTAAAAAATCAATAAAATATATTAAAAAGATAAAATAAAATTATATTGTGTCATAATTTAAGAGACAACTTTTTATAAAATGCTGTATCATTGATATATGACATTGGTTAAGCTGTATACAATGGTGCAAAAGATACTGTGGATTAATATTATATTGAAACCAAAGCTGGAAAAGTTATATGGGAAACTGTATATGGTAAGTGTGGTAAAATTATAGTATACACAAAGATGAAAGAATAATGAAATACAGTAGAAGATGGGATTATAAAATTTATGGAGTTGTGGAAATGGCACAGTTGACCAATTTGCTGAGAGAGAAAAAAATATAAAGACTTTTAAAATATTGGAAGCCTTATTTAGATTTCTGTTAAAAGAAGAAAACACTGAACTGATGAATTATGGATTTGGGAATTAAAAAGGATTAAAGATAAAAAATTAAGATGACAATTACTTAATGGAAAGAAGGGTGAAAATCATGCTTCTGTTCTTCCTTTTTTCATTTATTTTCTTTTTTCCTTTAAGTTTTTATACTTACACTGTATTGAAAAATTCTAATTAATGATATTTAAAAAGAAATAGTCAAAGAGTAGCACTTGATATATCATATGTGAAGGCCTTGGAAAAGATATCCAAATTCCATGTTGTTTCTATATGTACAAAAACCAGAATCATGTAAGCCATGGGTATTCCCTGTGATACTCTAGTGAAATGAAAGTTTGACTTTGAAGAAGCAGGATAGAAAAAATATTGACAACTTTGATGTTGGAGAAGACTCCTGAGAAAGCTGTGGACCATCAAAAAATAAACCAATGGATCATCAAACCAATCTGCCAGGATCCTCTTTCAAGAAAGAAATGACAAGGTTCACAATATCCTACTTTGGACACATTAGATAAAGTTCTAACTATCTGGAAAAGGCTTAATTCTGGGAAAGGTGGGAAGAAAAAGAAGAGGATGACCAGAACAAGGTTGAGGGAGTCAGAATGCATCCATGGGAGACTTAAAAGAAGAGGTTAGGAATATATCATCATGGAGAAAATCATTTGATAGTATAATGAATCTATCAGTAAACCTGCATCTGGACAGACTTGCTTCAAGTCTTCTTCTAATGACCAGGAGCTCACTCTAGTATTCCCATATTTTGGAATTCCTTGGTAAACCATGGTACATTCTAGTATTGGCACTCAGGAAGAGGCCAATATGAGTTATTTATGGCCTCAGCACCCATGATATCCTCAAGGAAAAAACCCTAAAATCTTACCGGGTCCATCAACACTCTGAACAGGTCATTTCAACAGACCCTGTTTGCCTGCAGTCTAAGGGTAACACCAGTGAGTCAAAAGGCCATCTGGGAGTGATCTGAAGCCCAGAGTCACATGAAACCCAGGGACA
>NW_015386664.1:1048513-1052125 GCF_001527695.2 Protobothrops mucrosquamatus | reverse complement strand
TACAGGTAGTCCTCAATTTATGAACACAACTGAGCCCAAAATATTCATTGTTAAGCAAAGCAGTGTTAAGTGAGTTGTTCCCCATTTTACAATCTTTTTTGCCATAGATGTTAAATGAATCATTGCCATTGTTAAGTGAATCATGCAATTGTTAAGCGAATCTGGCTTCCCCAACTAACTTTGCTTGTCAGAAGCTGCCTGGGAAGGTCACAAATGATGATTACATGATCGTGAGATAGTTGAAACCATCATAAATACATTTCGTTCCAAGGGCCTGAATTTTGATTATGTGATCATGGGGATGCTGCAATAGTCATAAGTATGAAAAATAGCCATAAGCCACTTATTTCAGTGGTGCTATAACTTTGAACAGTCACTAAACAAATGGTTGTAAGTTGAAGAGTAGCCCATTGATCCATACATTAAACAGAATGCCTGTTAGTGGTTCTCCAATATACTTTATTAAAACTAAGTCAACCAGATTATGATAATGAGTTAGGTGAAGCTAATTCATGCATTAATATTCCCTTCACAATATTTAGCGTGCTAGATATGATTTCAACATGTAGAGTTCAGAAGTAACTTGAAATATCCAGCAAAGACACTATTGTCCCTTTAAAATATACATCCATACACACAACTCTTACAAATTTCATAGGTATATGTCTTCATTTATGGCCAAATTTCATAGCTATTTTAAGTGAGATTTCTTAAGTCTCTAATAGCATGCTTCTAACAACTGTTATGTAATTAATCCAATTTTCTAAATTGAAATAAATATCTTCTGATTGTGGGTAGATTTAGAATGCAACTAGATGGTATTACAGGAAGTATGAGAAGACAGCATTGGAGAGTCACATTCTGAGCAAGCAGCTGCACTTGATAGATATCCAGAATAAGAAAATTGTAGTGGCAAAATCAACTGTTGACTCATCTACAACATTATACAAACTTTTGGCTTGCGTGGGCCACATTGAGTGAAGAGGAATTGTCTTGGGCCACATGTAAAATATATAGTTGATGTTTATAAATCACCAAATAATGTTAAAAAATTAAATCTTGTGGGGTTGTATTACTTGCTGTCAAGAGCTATATGTGGCCCATGATCTATGGTATCAGTTGGGCAAACAGTGTAGAAATAGGAACAGGAACAGCAACCTGGCCCTTTCCAAAAATTTGGACTTTATTCTAAGACAGCATAATCAGCAACTGGAGAGTGAGAGAGGTGCAGGAAAAATTGATTGGTCAGGCGCAAAAAACTGTCCATATGTGAAGGTTCAATTTCACTGATTTACTACTCAAGCCTATGCGCATGAATCTTCTAATCCAGGGGTATCAAACTCACAACGTCACGTAATGTGTTGTGATGTATCGCAACTTTTTTTAGCATTGCCAGCAATGGAATGGGTGTGGTTTCGCCATGACACATCCAGCCCATGGACCAGCAATTTGACACCCCTGTTCTAATATAACGATCAGCCCATGGTTAGATAAGGGTCAATGGCAATCAGGATGGATTGGACTTAAATCATTTGTGGTTACATATTGGTTCCAGGCTGATCACTCTTTTCATCCTGGCTCTGCTACTACTTGCCCTACATTTGATTACCAACCCACAGTTTGCAATACTGCATTAAGGATGGAAAGACCATAGTTAATATTCTTATTTGACACAGAGCTCAGTTCAATTTGATGTTAAGTCTGATTCTGCATAAACCAGAGATTCAGTTTTTAAAAATCCATGAACAATATAACATTAGGGAAAATTGTATTTATGTGGCTATAAACCTAGATCTTTCTGTTCCTAATTCACAAGAATTGTTGATAGAATCAACACCAAAAAATGATGTCCTTATCATCATGGGGGATTGGAATGCTAAAGTAGGAAGCCAAAAGATAACTGGAATAACAGGCAAGTTTGGCCTTGGAGTACAAAATGAAGCAGGGCACAGACTGATAGAATTTTGTCAAGAGAATACGATGTCAAGAGAATATGATGGTCATAGCAAACACTCTTTTCCAACAACCCAAGAGACGGCTCTACACATGGACATCACCAGACAGTCAACACAGAAATCAGATTGACTATGTGTTCTGCAGCCAAAGATGGAGAAACTCTATACAAGACCAGGAGTTGACTGTGGCTCAGATCATGAGCTTCTCGTTGCAAAATTTAGGCTTAAATTGAAGAAAGTAGGGAAAAACATTAGGCCACTCAGGTATGAACTAAATCATATCCCTGATGAATATACAGTAGAGATAAATAGATTTAAGGAATTAGATCTGATAGACAGAGTGCCTGAAGAACTATGGACGGAGATTCGCAACATTGTACAAGAGGTAGCAATTAAAACCATCCCAAAGAAAAAGAAATGCAAGAAAGCAAAATGGCTGTCTGAGGAAGCTTTGCAAATAGCTGAGGAAAGAAGGGAAGCGAAAGGCAACGGAGAAAGAGAAAGATACACCCAATTGAATGCAGAATTCCAGAGAATAGCTAGAAGATATAAGAATGCCCTCTTAAATGAACAGTGCAAAGAAATAGAACAAAACAATAGAATAGGGAGAACCAGAGATCTCTTCAAGAAAATTGGAGATATGAAGGAAAATTTTCATGCAAAGATGGGCATGATAAAGGACCAAAATGGCAGGGACCTAACAGAGGCAGAAGAGATTAAGAAGAGGTGGTAAAATTACACAGAAGAACTATACAAGAATGAGCTTAGCATCCCTGATAACCATGATGGGGTGGTCACTGACCTCGAGCCAGACATCCTAGAATGTGAAGTGAAATGGGCCTTAGGAAAGTTGAGCAACAACAAAGCTAGTGGAGGTGACAATATTCCAGTTGAGCTATTCAAAATCTTAAAAGACAATGCAGTAAAAGTGCTACACTCAATTTGCCAGCAAATTTGGAAAACTCAACAATGGCCACAGGATTGGAAAAGTCAGTCTACATTCCAATTTCAAAGAAAGGCGATGTTCAAACTATCGCACCATTGCACTCATTTCACATGCAAGTAAAGTTATGCTTAAAATCCTACAAGCTAGACTCCAGCAGTATGTGGATCATGAACTTCCAGAAGTACAGGCAGGATTTCGAAGAGGCAGAGGAACTAGAGATCAAATTGCCAACATACGCTGGATCATGGAGAAAGCTAGGGAGTTCCAAAAAAACATCTACTTCTGCTTTATTGACTATGCTAAAGCCTTTGATTGTGTGGATCACAACAAATTGTGGCACGTTCTTAAAGAGATGGGAGTACCAGACCATCTTATTTGTCTCTTGAGAAACCTATATGCGGGTCAAGAAGCAACAGTGAGAACTGGACACGGAACCACTGATTGGTTCAAAATTGGAAAAGGAGTCCGACAAGGCTGTATTCTGTCACCCTGCCTATTTAACTTATATGCAGAGCACATCATGAGAAAGGCAGGGCTAGATGAATCAAAGTTGGAATTAAGATTGCCGAGAGAAATATCAACAACCTAAGATATGCAGATGATACCACTCTAATGGCAGAAAGTGAAGAGGAACTAAAGAGCCTCTTGATGCGGGTAAAGAAGGAGAGTGCAAAAGTTGGCTTGAAACTCAACATTAAGAAAACCAAGATC
>NW_015386664.1:1044410-1046949 GCF_001527695.2 Protobothrops mucrosquamatus | reverse complement strand
CTGCCCCTCTCAATTCATGGCAAATAGATGGGGAAGAAATGGAGATAGTGACAGATTTTATCTTCCTGGGCTCCAAGTTCACCACAGATGGGGAGTGCAGCCAAGAAATTAAAAGACGCTTGCTCCTGGGGAGGAAAGCTATGGCAAATCTAGACAGCATACTAAAAAGCAGAGACCTCACCCTGCCAACAAAAGGCCATGGTTTTCCCAGTTGCAATGTATGGCTGTGAAAGTTGGACCATAAGAAAGGCTGAGCACCAAAGAATTGAGGCCTTTGAACTATGGTGCTGGAGAAGACTCCTGCGAGTCCCCTGGCCTGCAAGGTAATCAAACAAGTCAGTCCTAGAGGAGATCAACCCTGACTGCTCTTTAGAAGGCCAGATCCTGAAGTTGAAACTCACGTACTTTGGCCACCTAATGAGAAGGAAGGACTCACTGGAGAAGAGCCTAATGCTGGGAAAGATTGAGGGTAATAGAAGAAGGGGACAACAGAGAATGAGGTGGCTGGATGGAGTCACTGAAGCAGTAAGGGTGAGCTTAAATGGACTGCAGAAGATGGTAGAGGACAGGAAGGCCTGGAGGAACGTTGTCCATGGGGTCGTGATGGGTCAGACAAGACTTCGCAACTAACAACAACAAAAAAAAAAACCTAGGTCTTTCTGTTCCTAATTCACAAGAATTGGGCATATTTATGCATTTAGCAATCTGCCAAAATGTCAGCAAACCAACGAAGTAATCAAAGCAATAACATATTGGCATCTAGCCAGATGTTCAACCTAAAGATGTGCATTCTTGCCATGCATTCATTGGCAAACAACAGCAAAATAATAAATATGCATTTACAAGACAGTCTGAAATCTCAGTAACATTATTGACATCATTTGAGCCATGAACACAGCGCACATACCGTTCAGCAATCTACTTGAGGCTTGTCCTCCACAGCTTTAGCTCTAAAGGTTTCCTCTTTGAATGAACATCTGATTTTAAACTGCTGCTCTCTCTGCTTAATCCCCTCCTCTTCCTCTTTCTCCCAATCAATAGCAGCAGGGTTAGAACTGGATTTTCTTGTTATAGACATAAAAAATGGTGCAGATCAGAACAGTCTGCATTTTTAATTTATGGCTTTTCCCTTTCAGAACAATTCTTAATATATCCATTTATCAATGTTATAATGGTGCTTTAGTTATCAAAACATCAAAACAGGTCTTGTGACAATGTTATAAGATGCAAAAGAAAGAGGAGGTTAGGTATAGCTAATATGAAATTGTATTTTGCAGCTAGTTGTTTGGTTTGGATGAAAGAGTGGACATTGCTGAGAAGTACTATAGAAAACTTTTGGAGTTAGAAGGACATGGCCTGAAATTTGGGTGTTATGGAAATTTTTGGTCAAGGTTAATATGGAGTATAAAAATCATTCTGTTAGATGTGCCATATTGACAATATCGAATAGATACAGACCCAGGTTGTGAACCAAAGACTTTTGTGCTTCTCAACACAAAAAAGTATTTTATAACTGAGAGATAAAAGGTAAATCAAATAGCTGACTTATAGCTTACTAGAATTTTGTCAGGAGGATTATAAAAGAAAATCAAGAGATGAACTGGTGGCAGAGGGTTATAGTTGTCAGGGCTCTTTTATTTATAATTATTAGAAAGATTTCAAGTAAACAAAACAATTTATGGGTTTGATTGTTGTAAGATGAATGTCAAATAGAATTCTGTATAAATGATAAATGCTAGGTGACTAAAATGTATATACTATTGAAATCTGAAACATAAGAATAACAAGTGAAAGAACATGTGATAAAGTGGGATAAAATTGTAGTTATAATGTACAAATGCAACATTGAGAAAATACTATATGTGGCTATAAGGATTGAAATATATACTCTTTATAGTCTTAAAGGTAATCTATATAAAATAATGTACTGTTAGTATATGTTACCAGTGAAATTGTCTAGAACACGGGTCGGCAACCCGCGGCTCCGGAGCCGCATGTGGCTCTTTGAGCCATCTCCTGCGGCTCCCAGCCCAATGCATTTCAAAAAAAAAAAATGGCTCTAAAGAAGTTCGACCAATCAATTCAAACTTCTCACAGAAAAAAAATGTGTGAAGTTTGAATTCATTGGACGAACTTCTTTGGTTTGTGGGACTGCCCACAAACCTCTTCTCTCTCTTCAGTCTTCACAGACTGTTAGAAAGGTGAGTAGCCCAATGCTCCCAGGCAAGCCTTTAGCACTCGATGGGGGGAAGGAGGCTCTGCCTGGGAAGGTTGGTGGGGACTTGCCTGCTCCCAGGCAAGCCTTTAGCACTCGATGGGGGGAAGGAGGCTCTGCCTGGGAAGGTTGGTGGGGACTTGCCTGCTCCCAGGCAAGCCTTTAGCACTCGATGGGGGGAAGGAGGCTCTGCCTGGAAAGGTTGGTGGGGACTTGCCTGCTCCCAGGCAAGCCTTTAGCACTCGATGGGGGGAAGGAGGCTCTGCCTGGAAAGGTTGGTGGGGACTTGCCTGCTCCCAGGCAAGCCTTTAGCACTCGATGGGG
>NW_015386664.1:1038021-1042238 GCF_001527695.2 Protobothrops mucrosquamatus | reverse complement strand
TCTCTCTCTCTCTCTCTCTCTCTCTCTCTCTCTCTCTCTCTCTCTCTCTCTCTCTCTCAATAAGCAAACAATCTGGGCTTTGACTGGCACTGGCTGCTCTGCGCTTCCTCCTCCTCCTCCCTCCCCCCCAACAAGTAAACTGCATGCAAAAATCCCACAAGATCTACCAGCAGTGTTTTTGCTCCTAAGTCAGCCTATGTCTGCGCACACGCAAAGACTTAAAGGGAGGCTTTCAAACCTGACACGCATACACATGTGGATGTCTACAAAAAAAAAAATGGAAAAAAAAGGGGGAAAAGTGGACATGATTATTTAAAGACCCCCACTTTTCTGCATGGGCTTGAGCAGGAGGCTGGAGTAGAAGATCTCCAAGGTCCCTTCCAGCTCTATTCTATTCTATAGGCAGGAGCTTATTGTAATCATTGCACCCCCTTACTGGAATATCACCCTTTCTACCTGCACACAGCCTTTTCTTCAGGAGCACCCCTGAATATCATATTTCTTGCATAGCACAGGGAACCACAAACCCTTTTAGTAGCAATGTGTAATTTCCACTTTCTCAGCCTGATTACTAACTTATCGACTGCAGTTCATTGATTTCATAAATGCAACACACTATAGTTTTTTTATACATAGCACAAAGGTAAAAAAAAAGAATACATGCAGCGTTATCTGCATTTTAGATGCCAAAAGGGTTTTGCGCTCCCAGTGTTTTGTTTTCGGTGGGAAACGGGTCTAAGTGGCTCTTTGAGTGTTTTGGGTTGCCTACCCCTGGTCTAGAATGTATAAAGGAACTTCAAATTTATATTGGATATGTAAAAGTAAGAAGGGACTTTTTATCTTGTTTGGTGAATATTCAAAAAGTTAGAAAATTCTGATTCAAATACAGGAATACAGGTAGTCCTTGATGTATAACTACAATTGAGCCCAAAATTTCTGTTGTTAAGTGAGACATTTATTAAGTGAATTTTGCCCCATTTTACAACCATTCTTGCCACAGTTTTTAAATCAATCACCACGGTTGATAAGTGAGTGACACGGTTGTTAAGTGAATCTGACTTCCCCATTGACTTTGCTTGTCAGGAGGTTACAACGTGACCACGTGACCCTGGGACACAGCAATGGTCATAAGCATGAGTCAGTTGCCAAACATCTGAATTTTGATCACTTGATCATGGAGATATTACAAAGGTTGTAACTGTGAAAAATCATCATAAGTCATTTTTTTCAGTTCTGTTGTAACTTTGTACGGTCCCTAAATGAACTGTTGTAAGTCAAGGACTACCTGTAGTGGTTCAGAGGATATTAAAGATTAATATATGATCAAGACTACAAATTGCTGATATTGCTCATATATGGGAAAGAAAATCTGAATCTGCAGAGTTACAGTAGGAACATGGAATGTGAAAAGCATATGCCCTCATCCTCCTGCTGGTTTTAATTTGGTCTGATGATGTTTGAATTGACTTAACCCACTATAATTGCTATGTGCATAATTATTAATTGTTTGCATAATTAGACAGGATAGATTATATAAAGAAGAAAATGGCAGGTGTTTTTATTTGATAATGCCATGTGGAAGTCCAGGAGGCAACTGGACTTTCTTCTGTTTCTTTTAAAAATGTTTCGCTTCTCATCCAAGAAACTTCTTCAGCTCTGACTAGATGGTGGGAAGTGGAAGGATTTATATTGCTTGCAGACAGATGGCCTGAAGAAGCTTCTTGAATGAGAAGTGAAATGTCTTCAAAAGAAACACAAGAAAGTCCAATTGCTTCCTGAAAAAAGCACCTTTGGGACAACCATACCTGGATACTGAGAATCTCCATAGAGTAGACATTTAGTTTTGCCCTTTGGGATGAAACTGTTGAATAGTGAGAAAGAGTATGAATGGATTTCCAGAAAATATTGCAGACTATAGAAACCATTTGTGCTTCAGTTTGAGATTTCAACAGTGATGGGACACAGGGCAGAAAACATCATGCAGCCAAGAAGGCTCCACACACAAATCTTACCTGGTAAGATTCTGGAAAAAATAAGCAACTAATCAGCCAATACCTAGAGGTAAACAAAGTCATTATTAAAAGCCAACATGGGTTTGTCAAAAACAGATCATGCCAGACAAATCTTATTGCATTCTCTGACCAAGTGACAAAATTAGTGGATTAGAGGAATGTTGTGGATATAATTTACTTGGACTTCAGCAAGGCATTTGATAAAGTAGATCACAACCTACTACTTGATAAGATAGAAAAATGTGGGTTAGACAACATCACCACCAGATGGATTTGTAGCTGCCTGACTGGCCGGATGTACTCAGCGTGTGGTCCTCAATGGAACCGCATCTACATGGAGGGAAGTGTGTAGTGGGGTGCCCCAGGGCTCTGTTCTGGGCTCAGTGCTCTTCAGCATCTTCATCAATGATTTAGATGAGGGGATAGATGGGGAATTCATCAGATTTGCAGACAACACCAAGCTGGCAGGAATAGCCAGCTCTCTATATATCAACAACTGCATCTCAAAGGATCCCTCTGTTAAAGTACTGATGTTTGCAGATGATACAACAGTGATTGGTCTCATTCAAGACAATGCTGTATCTGCAGACAGGATGTTGAACAACTAGCCTCATGATGCAGCCAGAACTATCTTGAACTGAATACACTCAAAACTGTAGAGATGATAGATGATAAGAGAAGCCCCACTATTCTACCACTGTTCTGTCCCCGTCCGACCCACACACCCAAACAGCCAGCCGAGGATTAAAGACTTCTCCAGACACCACTTCACAGATAAGAAACTTGGCAGCAGCTCCGTAGCTGCCTGCCAAGACCTTTTACTCCAAGCACACAGAAACAAAAAACAATACACACAGTTTAAAGCCACAGCAAACTACTTCGCCAGAGATTCAGCTTTTGTCCGTCACAGAGGTCCAAATGGCCACCACCACCCTTTTATAGCCGGTGGGGTGTGGTCCAGTGACTCAGCTTAATCTCTGGCACGTCTTCTCTTCTGCTGTGCACGCTTGTCGCTCCTACGCTGGCGTGGATCCAGCCACAACTTCTCTTCCTCATTATCCAACACACTTGGCTCCTGGCCAATCTCAGAAACACGTGGCTCCTGGCCAATATCAGAACCACCTGGCTCCTGGTCAATCTCTTCTCCGTCGGGAGACACCTGAGGCATTGCCAAAGAGGAGGGTCTTGGAGAGGGAGGCCTGGCCATCTCCTCTCCTTCATGTTCGGAGCCTTCTTCCTCCGATAAGAGGGGCTCACAAGACGGAGCCACAACAACCACCTCTTATAACACAAACTAGACAACACCGTATCAACAGTAGAGATCTTCAATTTTCTGGGGTCTGTAATATCTCAGGACTTAAAATGGACACCTAGTTCAAAAACGTCATCAAAAAAGCACAACAAAGAATGTTCTTCCTGGGCCAACTCAGAAAGCTCAGACTGTCCAAGGAGCTGCTGATACAGTTCTACAAAGAAATTCTTGACTCTGTCATTTGCACCTCTATAACTGTCTGATTTGGCACAGAAACTGAACAAGACAGGCACAGACTTCAACAGTTAAGACTGCAGAAAAAACAGTTGCAACTAGCCTGCCTTCTATTGAAGATCTGAGTACTGCGCAAGCCAGAAAGAGGGCTGTAAAAATATATACTGACACCTTGCATCCTGGACATAAACTGTTTCAACTTCTTCCCTCAAGACAACGCTACAGGGCATTACACACCAGACACAAAGACAGTTTTTTCCCCATCTATCACTCTGCTAAACAACTAATTCCCGCAACACTGTCTTATACCCTGGGATGTCAAACCACCTAATAGGGCTGTATTACTATTATCCTTCTCATCTTTCCTATTACCTATTTCCTTAGCTTCTTATGACTATAATTTTATTGTTGGTATTTCATGATTTATGTTGATTGCTTTTATTCAGTATCCTATTATGATTTATGTTGACTGATTATTTAATATCCTATGATCATCACTGAGTGTTATTATTATTATTATTATTATTATTATATTTAAATTTATATGCCGCCCTTCTCCCCATGGGACTCAGGGCGGCTCACAGCATATTAAAACATTGTACAAAAAAATTTTTCCCCTGCTAAAAACCAATTAAAATCCAAATATTGGTAGCTGTGGCTCTTTAAAATTGTTTAAAAATTGTCCCTATTTAAAACTCACCTTAGGTCAGGCCCGCTTG
>NW_015386664.1:1033308-1036136 GCF_001527695.2 Protobothrops mucrosquamatus | reverse complement strand
GTGAAGCGAAGGTTGGAGACCGGGCGATAATTGGCCAACTCATCTGGGTCCAGGGAGGGCTTCTTGAGGAGGGGCCTCACCACGGCTTCCTTTAGGGTTGCCGGGAAGACTCCCTCCTGCAAAGAGGCGTTAACAATTCCCTGGAACCAGGCTCGTGTCCCCTCCCTGGCTGCCAGTACCAGCCAGGAGGGACACGGATGTTGTATCTTATGATTTATGATGATTGTATGTTACGATTATGATCATGTTTTAGCACTTGTTGCTTGTATGTACACTGAGAACTTACGCACCGGAGACAATTTCCTTGTGTGTCCAGTCACAGTTGGCCAATAAAAAATCATATTTTATTCTTTATTTTTTCTTTCCTCAACCACCTACCTATTTTGAAATGTTACTAAGAGTATTTTGCTCTTCCAAACATATCACATTATTTATATTGTTAATGTTGAGAGAGAAAGCAAAAAGTGAATGCTTTCAATTTAGTTCAGCCTTCTCAGCCTGACATCCTCACTATTGTGGTGACTACAACTTTTAACTGTGGCCACAATTCATGCCAGGTACAGATTGGAGACAGCTGGTTTAATCCTGATAGATTTATAGTCAGAGAAATATGTTAGAGTTAAAAGTGGTATTTGTTTTTTTTGTATCGCTTATCATTTTAAAATATTTTCTTAGTAAAACTTCAACAGAGAGGTCATTTCCATGAATACCCTTAGCTGCCTGACCTGTTTTTTTAATGCTTTTATCTGCTCATCAGTCCTCTTCTCAAATGTTTTATCTGTACAGATTATAGATTATAGACAATCTATTGAAAAGCAGCCCACGCTGACCAACTGCTTCATTATCAGGGCCAATCTTTCTCTCTTTCTCATCTTCCCTTTTCTTTTTCTGTTAACCTCCCACAAGATTGTGAGTTGAGTAAGAACATTATTCAAATGAGTACGAACACATTGCAGCACTCCAGAATACTGGGAAAAGGAAACACCACCTTTATAACATCTTCCAACCAAATGGATATCCATGCAGCTTTGTTAAACAGTACCTGACCATCCAGTACATAACACAAGCTATGAAAAGGTTAATACTGCCATATATCAAAAATATCTCAAACAGATATAATTTAAGCTGTTTTACTTAAGCTGGTGTGCTAGAGAACTGAGTAAAGATTTCAAGGTCAGCTTACTCAGGAAATCATGAATTATTTTCTTTAACAGTTGCTACCACAGCCAGAAAATAAGAGTACACAAAAATCTGCACCGCAGTTATTTTTGCTAGGTATTATGGAAGATTTGGATGCTAAAGAAATGAATTTGATGTTGAATCTTATAACAGCTGCAAGATTACT
The DNA here is from genome assembly GCF_001527695.2 of Protobothrops mucrosquamatus. NCBI lineage: Eukaryota > Metazoa > Chordata > Lepidosauria > Squamata > Viperidae > Protobothrops > Protobothrops mucrosquamatus. The sequence goes on along the minus strand of NW_015386664.1, from coordinate 1,034,791 downwards.
GGTAGCGCAATATTGGAAGAAAAATTCTTTGCCTACTATGGAAGAAGGGAGAATTAAGGTGTCTAATTTAGCAGAAATGGCAAAAATTTCCGCTTATTTGAAGGATCAATCTCAAGAAAAATATATTTTGGTTTGGAGAAGATGGATTGATTATATTCAGAAAAAATACGAGATTGAAAAGTATTACTTAGCTTATGAGTAAATTTTAGAATATTATTAATAGTTGATTATGGATGAATTTATATTATTTTTAGTAATAATGTTTAATTATGTTATTATTTTGTTGGAAAAGTATTAAGATTTATCTATTTTGTAGAGTTAAAGTATGTGTGGATGAGACTTGATTGTAGTATATTTGGGTAATGTTATTTAATTTATGATTCTGTTTTTATAACCCTGTAACCAGCTCTGGGAAGTGAAGGGGGGAGGGGTGGGAGGGAAGTGGGATATTGTATGGAAAATTATTTAAAACTTTTAATAAAAATAAAAAATAAATAAAAATCTGGGATAGGGATAAAGGTAAATATAAATGTTATTTCAAATTCAGGATCTTTCTAGTATTTTGAATATTGTACAACCAAATACCAATAACAAACCTGTACATATGGCTATCTTCTTGGACCTGCTAAGGAAGCAGTCAACATAGTCATAATTCTGAGGATCCAATGTCTTCTGGTAGGATTTCACTTTCTCACACAGGTTTTCAGAATTATCTAAAAGCTTGCTATATTGCCCAGAAAAGAATCACATTATTTTGGAGAAAGAATTGTATATCTGCAATGAAAATTATATTGTAGAGTTTTTAAATAAACACACACATACACACACATGCATACATAGGTGTGATGGCTCAGCAGTTAAAGTACTGTGCAAAAGTATTAGACAATTGCTAAAAGATGCTGTAAATTAGGAATGCTTTCAGAAATAGAAGTGTTAATACTTTATCAATTAATAAAATGGAAAGTAAATGAACAGGAGAGAAATCCAAATCAAATGAATATTTGGTATACATAATATTTGGTATATATGTTGTCCAGTTGTCAAATACCATGTACTAGGTATGTCATTAAAAAGAATATTACCCTCTAAAATTTTTAGCTTATTTTGCACAGTCATATATATGTAGTCCACTACTTTCTCCAAAACCCTATTAAGTATAAAACATTGTAAAAATGTTCAAATCTGTTAAGATTTGAATACTTGGCCCTATCCAGCAAAATGCAATTCAGTAGTGAGGATAAGGTTTTACACTTAGGCAAGAAAAATCAAATGTACAGGTGCAGAATAGGTAGTAGCAGGCTCAACAACAGTAACTGAGAGAGAGATCTGGGAGTCCTGGTGAATAACCACTTAAATATGAGCCAGCAGTGTGCTGCAGCAGTCAAAAATAGCCAATGCAGTCCTAGGCTGCATCAACAGAGGGATAGTATAATAATAATAATAATAATAATAATAATAATAATAATAATAATAATAATAATAA
>NW_015386664.1:1023300-1033129 GCF_001527695.2 Protobothrops mucrosquamatus | reverse complement strand
TCTTCTCTGTACTCTTTCTAGAGTCTCAACATCTTTTTTACATCGTGGTGACCAAAACTGGATGCAGTATTCCAAGTGTGGCCTTACCAAGGCATTGTAAAGTGGTATTAATACTTCACGTGATCTTGATTCTATCCCTCTGTTAATGCAGCCTAGCACTGTGTTGGCTTTTTTGGCAGCTGCAGCACACTGCTGGCTCGTATTTAAGTGATTATCCACCAGGATTCCGAGGTCTCTCTCACAGTTACTACTATTGAGCAAGGTACCCCCTATACTATACCTGTACATTTGGTTTTTCTTGCCTAAATGTAGAACCTTACTTTGTTCACCATTGATTTTCATTTTGTTAGATAGTGCCAAGTTTTCAATTCTGTCCAGATCCTCCTGTATCCTAAGCCTATCTTCTGGAGTGTTGGCTATTCCTGCCAGCTTGGTGTCGTCTGTAAATTTGATGATTTCCCCATCTATCCCCTCGTCCAAATCGTTGAAGATGTTGAAGAGCACTGAGCCCAGAACAGAGCCCTGGGGCATCCCACTACACACTTCCCTCCATGTAGATGCGGTTCCATTGAGGACCACATGCTGAGTACGGCCGGTCAGCCAGCTACGGATCCATCTGGTGGTGATGCTGTCTAACACACATTTTTCTATCTTATCGAGTAGTAGGTTGTGATCTATTTTATCAAATTCCTTACTGAAGTCCAAGTAAATTATATCCACAGCATTCCTCTGATCCACTAATTTTGTCACTTGGTCAAAGAATGCAGTAAGATTTGTCTGGCATGATCTGTTTTTGACAAACTCATGTTGGCTTTTAGTAATGACTTTGTTTGCCTCTAGGTGTTCGCTGATTCGTTGTTTGATTATCTTCCAGAATCTTCCCAGGTATTGAGGTCAGGCTGATAGGTCTGTAATTTCCTGGGTCCATTTTTTTTCCTTTTTTAAAGATGGGAACTACATCAGCTCTTTTCCAGTCCTCTGGTAGTTCCCCAGTGCTCCAGGATCTTTGAAAAATATAGTTCAATGGTTCTGAGATCACATCTGCCAGTTCCTTGAGAACCCTGGGGTGTAATCCATCTGGTCCCAGTGATTTGAACTTGTCTAGGCTGGACAGGTGCTCACTTACCCTTTTCTTGCCTATCTTAAATTGTGTTTCTATTCTGTTTTTTATGGCACTATTTTTGGTAGGTTGGTCTGTTTTTTCCTTTTGTGTAAAGACAGATGCAAAAAACGAGTTAAATAGTTCTGCTTTCTCCCTGTTGCTTGTCACCTTCTTGCCACTTTCACCCACTAATGGACAGATCATTTCCTTCACTTTTTTCTTGTTTTTTACATGTTGAAAGAAGCTTTTTTGTTATTTTTGACTTTGGTCGCAAGCCTTAGTTCATTTTGAGCCTTAGCTTTCCTCACTTCATCTTTGCAGGCTTGGGCTATTTGCTGATATTCTGACTTAGTTATATGTCCCTCTTTCCACTTTCTATACTTGTCCTTTTTATGTTTCAATTTGTCAGAGAGTTCTTTATGCAGCCATGCTGGTTTCTTTTTAGAGCTGTTATTTTTCCTCTTTGTTGGTATTGTGCTGGACTGGGCTTTTATTATCTCATTTTTCAAAATTTCCCAAGCTTCTTGAGTTGTTTTCCCCTTGAGGATTCTCATCCATGGAATCCTTCCCAAGCCCTCTCTATGTTTATTGAAATTAGATCTCTTGAAGTCCAAGACTCTAGTTTGACTGTGTTCTATTGCTTGTGCTTCCATAATGTTGAATTCTAATATTGCATGATCACTTCCTCCCAGGTTTCCTATGGCTTCAATACCTTCTATCATTTCATCTCTGTTAGTAAGAATTAGATCCAAAATGGCTAATCCCCTAGTTCCCTTCTCTACTTTTTGGGAGACCAAGTTGTCCGCTAGGTTTGCAAGGAATCTGTTTGATCTTCCACTTGGTGCAGAGTTTATCTCCCAGTTGATGTCAGGGTAGTTAAAGTCCCCCATTACTATGGTGATGTGCTTCCTACATACCTTAGTTAGCTGACTAGCAAAAAGTTCATCTATTTCCTCTGTTTGGTTGGGTGGCCTGCAGTATACACCTATGGTAATGTCATTTTCCCCCCCTTTATATTGACCCAAATTCATTCAAGACAGTTTTCATCATTGTTGTGCTCTATTTCTGTAGAGATGTAGTTATTTCTTACATATAGAGCAACTTCTCCTCCTCTTTTATTTGGTCTGTTTCTTTTAAATAATTTAAATCCCTCTAGCTGTGTGTTCCATTTGTGAGTTTCATCCCACCATGTTTCCATAATGGCAACAATATCACATCTGCCCTCATTAACCTGAATTTCTAGTTCACCCTGTTTGCTGTTCGTACTCTGTACATTGGTGTATAGACATTTGAGTCCTTTATGACTAACCCTGTGTTTACTTTCTACATAACCTGTCGTGTCTGAGTTCCCCTATTGTCTTACTACCTATTTGGTTAGTGCACTTTGTGTGGCACTCGCTATTAGAAGCTTGATTTTGCTTGACAGCAAGGTTGATATTCTTGTCCACACACACATCTATGTTACATGCATATAATTTTTAGATTGCCAGGGACAGGGATGTTCTGTATCAATTAACTCACTGTCCCCGCTGTTTAGTTTAAATATTCCTCCAGAAAATCTGTGAATTTATAGCCGAGTAACTCAGTTCCTTTCTTTGATGGATGCAAACCATCTCTTTTGTACATTTTTTCATTGGACCAGCTACAGACATCGTGACTAATACATCCAAACCCTTCCCCTTTACACCACTCCTTTAGCCATATATTGAATTGTGCTATACGCTGGCCTTTTCCATTTTGCTCCTTATATACTGGTAAAACTTCTGAAAAAGTAAGCCTACAGCCTATTCTGCTAAGTTCCTACCCCAAGCTCTGGAAATTGTTCTGCACAGAGAGTATCAAGGTTACATGAAATATTAGTACCACTTTATACTGCCCTGATACAAAAAAAGATGCTGAGACTCTAGAAAGAGTGCAGAGAAAAGCAACAATGATGATTGGGTGGTGGGTGCTAAAACATATGATGAACAGTTTCAGGGACTGGATATGTATAGTATAACAAAGAGAAGGACTAGGGGTGACATGATAGCAGTATTTCAATATTTGAGGGGCTGTCTCAGAGAAGAGGGGGTCAACCTATTCTCCAAAGCACCTGAGGGTAAGACAAGAAGTAACAGATGGAAATTTAGCAAGAAGAAATCCAATTTAGAGCCAAGGAGAAATTTCCTGACAGTGAGAATAATTAATAAGTGGAATGGCTTGCCTCTAGAAGTTGTGTGGTCTTCATCACTGGAGGTTCTTAAGAAGAGAATGGACAGCTGTTCATGTGCCATAGAGGTGACATGATTCTTTTTCATGAAACAAAGATCTGCTTTGATGAACTTTCCCCTTTTTCTGCCTGTCACTTGCTCTGCAAAGCTCATCTAAGTAGAAACCTCTGGCTTTTGTAGCTTGCCCAGGTAGGTGAGTGCCACATCCTCCCACAGCACTTCCCAAATCTTTTGGAGAATAGTGTCAGGGGAAACTGTGTTCTTCAGGAGCAACTGCTGCTGGAGAAGCCATACAGAAGAGGGACTGTGAAGCAAAATAAAGCCCAGCCAAGCAAGATTATTTTAAGGAGAAATGAGAGGGCCATGCTGCTTCTTGAAATAGTTTTTTGGCTTCTTTGGCAGTTTCTTTGGTATTGTTTACTTGACTGTTGGTCTGATGTTAACTTTGGAGTTAATCTATACTCATCTGGGTGCTGATTGCTGGTGAAGAGGTGCTTTTGTTCTTTTGGGGGCTGGGTGATAGTCTTTTTTTGCATAGTCTATAGATGTTGCTAATGTCTATGTGTCTATTGATGGCTAATTTGTCAGAGTGCCAGGCTTCTAGAAATTCCATGACATTTTTGGATTTGGCTTGGTCTAGGATGGTCACATTTTCCCAATTGAAACTATGATTAAATCTGTCTATATGTTGTGAAATTAAAGAATTTTCGTCTTGTCTTCTCGCTGCCAGTTGGTGTTCGTGGATGCGTTCTGCCAGTCTTGTGCGCCTGTTTGTCCTACATAGTGATTGTTGCAATCCTTACATTGTATGTTGGTTCTTTGTCTCCTTAGGATGTTTTGAAGAAAACTCTAAGACTACCTCCCACCAACACTTACAGGGCAAGCCACCAGAATATGAACTGACAGCAAACAGACTTCCTTACTAGCACTGATGATGTTACCTGGTTTTGGTAATGAAACGTCTGCAAGAAAACAAGCAAGCTCAGAGAGCACTAAAGACTCCTCACATCTGGATCTTTAAAAATGACCAACCATTTAATATGTACTTTGTTCTTTACAGTGTTAGGAGATGCAAAAGACAGTGGAGACTGGGTTTACCTGATTTGAAATTAAATTTTGTAGCTAGCTGTTTGGTTTGGAGGAAAGAGTGGACATTGCTGACAAGTAGAAGACTTTTGAAGTTGGAAGAACATGTTTTGATATTTGCATGATAAGGAAATTTGTGATCAAGGTTAACATGGTTTGTAAAAATTATTATGTTCAATCAGAATAGAGCTGGAAGGGACCTTGGAGATTTTCCAGTCCAATCCCCTGCTCAAGCAGGAGATCCTATACCATTTCAGAAGGTGGCTGTCCAGTCTCTTCTTAAATATATCCAGTGTTGAGCACCCACAGTGATTAATTGTTCTCACTGTTACCAGGATTTTTAAGGCAATACTAATACTTCATGTGATTTTGATTCTATGCCTCTGTTTATACAACCAAGGATTGTATTAGCTTTTTTGGCTGCTGCCACACACTGCTGGCTCATGTTTAAGTGATCGTCCACTAGGACTCCTCTCATCTTACTGTTTTTGAGCCAGGTTTCACCTAATCTGTACTTGTATCATTGGTTTTTCCTGCCTACTTGTAAAACCTTGCTTTTCTCCACATTAAATTTCATGTTGTTGGATAGGGCCCATTGTTCAAGTCTGTCAAGATCTTTTTGGATTCTGAGCTTGTCTTCTGGGGTGTTGGCTATTCCTGCCAGATTAGTGTGATCTGCAAATTTAATGAGTTCCCCTTCAATTCCCTCATTTAAGTCATTTGAAGATATTGAAGAGTGCTTGGTATCCACTGCTTACTTCCCTCCAGATGTAGTACCATTAAGCATGACTTGTTGAGTATGGTTTGTCAGCCAGTTACAAATCCTTTGCAAGTCTCATTGTACTCTCCATATGTACCAGACAGTAGTAATGAGAATGAAATGGATTTTCGCAAAATTGGTCATAAATATCCTTTCCAAACATCCCAATGAAATGGTGTGTAATGGGGATACAGGCACCAAAATATCACCATGGGGTGAGCATGAGGGGAAAATGAGGAAATGTGTGCTTTGATGTGGAGATACAAACTCTACTACTTACATATTCATGCTGGCCTTTTTGTAATTTTGGTATCATTATGCTTTGCAATAAAAATGCCAATGCACACGTACCATTTGTTGGGTCACACAGTCTATGCTGGATGAATAACATTATTTTTCTGCCAAGGATGTAGTATCATTCCAATCCATTCTGGTTCAATATTAAAATCACTACAAAACTGCAGATTTGATTTTTGTTTGCTGTTCCAGAATTGCAGGTTAACTCTGTGATTAATAAATAATTCCTCAATTCAATAAGTTGCCACAATTGAAATAAAAGGCACAGAACCTCTTGATCTGTGATACATTAAGACAGAGGATAATCATGGTGGAGTACAGTTTTTTAAATCATTGAACCATGGAGTAAAGGAAGGGAAAGTGGCAAAGCAGGCTTTAAGGAAGGCTGTGATTACCTTTCCTTCAGGGCAAAGTTTTATCATTTCTCGGCTTGAATGTTGATAACATTCTTAAATAGAACAAACCTTGTTAAAAATAATTGCCAAATAGCAATGCATAGTTTTCAGATTTTATCAGTATTCTCTAGAAGATAAGATTAATGGTTTATGTTTATCTTGTGTCACCTCCATAAAAATAATGTCTAAGTGGTTTGAACTACATTTTGTTTTCTAGGAAGAAAAGAAGGAGAAAGGCAACACCCTCATCTGTCAGCCTCCTTTCTAGAGGAAATGTTATTCATGTTCCATGGTTTAAATAACAATCCATGTACAAAATATGTCTATGGGAAATGGTTAGATTTGCATTTAATTAAAAATTGTCAACAACAGCATATACTAGATTTCTACTATTGTACACATTTCATACATGAATCCTAGTGGAAAAAATTATGATCACTGATCACTAGGGATGAAATAAAGTTTGGAGACATGATTTTTTTTTAAACTCCTAACTCCTAGCAAAATGCTTTCTTTCCAGATATTTTTTTAATATGAAAGCTTCATTACTCAAGTTCCCTGCACTGGAGACAACACTGTTTCTATCCACTTGCATGCAAAAAAAAAAAAAAAAACAGGACAAGGAGCAACGGATGGAAACTAACCAAAGAGAGAAGCAACCTAGAACTAAGGAGAAACTTCCTGACAGTTAGAACAATTAACCAGTGGAACAACCTGCCTCCAGAAGCGGTGAATGCGCCAACACTGGAAGTTTGTAAGAAGAAACTGGACAGTCATTTGTCCGAAATGGTATAGGGTTTCCTGCCTGAGCAGGGGGACTAGATGACCTCCAAGATCCCTTCCAACTTTATCATTATTATTATTATATCTGTTGCTAGCTCATACTTAATATGAAGTCAATATACGCTGGATCATGGAGAAAGCTAGGGAGTTCCAGAAAAACATCTACTTCTGCTTCATTGACTATGCTAAAGCCTTTGATTGTGTGGATCACAACAAATTGTGGCAAGTTCTTAAAGAGATGGGAGTACCAGACCATCTTATTTGTCTCTTGAGAAACCTATATGTGGGTCAAGAAGCAACAGTGAGAACTGGACACGGAACCACTGATTGGTTCAAAATTGGAAAAGGAGTCCGGCAAGGCTGTATTCTGTTGCCCTGCCTATTTAACTTATATGCAGAGCACATCATGAGAAAGGCAGGGCTAGATGAATCAAAAGTTGGAATTAAGATTGCCAGAAGAAATATCAACAACCTAAGATATGCACATGATACCACTGTAATGGCAGAAAGTGAAGAGGAACTAAAGAGCCTCTTGATATGGGTAAAGAAGGAGAGTGCAAAAGTTGGCTTGAAACTCAACATTAAGAAAACCAAGATCATGGCATCCAGCCCTCTCAATTCCTGGCAAATAGATGGGGAAGAAATGGAGGTAGTGACAGATTTTATCTTCCTGGGCTCCAAGATCACTACAGATGGGGACTGCAGCCAAGAAATTAAAATACGCTTGCTCCTGGGGAGGAAAGCTATGGCAAATCTAGACAGCATACTAAAAAGCAGAGACATCAAGCTGCCAACAAAAGTACGTATAGTCAAGGCCATGGTTTTCCCAGTTGCAATGTGTGGCTGTGAAAGTTGGACCATAAGAAAGGCTGAGTGCCAAAGAATTGAGGCCTTTGAACTATGGTGCTGGAGAAGACTCCTGCGAGTCCCCTGGCCTGCAAGGTAATCAAACCAGCCAGTCCTAGAGGAGATCAACCCTGACTGCTCTTTGGAAGGCCAGATCCTGAAGTTGAAACTCAAGTACTTTGGCCACCTAATGAGAAGGAAGGACTCACTGGGAAAGATTGAGGGCAATAGAAGAAGGGGACAACAGAGAATGAGGTGGCTGGATGGAGACACTGAAGCAGTAGGCATGAGCTTAAATGGACTCCAGAAGATGGTGGAGGACAGGAAGGCCTGGAGGAATGTTGTCCATGGGGTTGCGATGGGTCAGACATGACTTCACAACTAACAACAACAACAAAACCTAGGTCTTTCTGTTCCTAATTCACAAGAATTGGGCATATTTATGCATTTAGCAATCTGCCAATCAGCAAACCAACAAAGTAACCAAAGCAATAACATATTGGCATCTAGCCAGATGTTCAATCTAAAGATGTGCATTCCTGACATGCATTCATTGGCAAACAACAGCGAAATAATAAATGTGACTCCAGAAGATAGTAGAGGACAGGAAGGCCTGGAGGAACGTTGTCCATGGGGTCGCGATGGGTCGGACACGATTTCGCAACTAACAACAACAACAGTTTTGGGATCTTTTTTGCAAGAGCTGTTGCCAAGCCATGGTTCCCTATCCTATATGTGTCTGACAAACCTTGTTTGTCTCGGTTAAATTTCATTTTGTTGTTTTTAGCATATTTCTCAACCATACCAAATAATTATTGATTTCCTTTCTTATTTCTATAGTACTAGCTATTCCAGGAATTTGCATTATCTGTGTGAAATTGGTTTGTTTCAATTCTAAAACTGGACAATTATTTCCTGAAATCTGTGGAAATATTCATAATGTAAATCCAAATTTTGTTCCAGATTGCTAAAGCTACCCTAAATTGAAAGATGCTGGATACTGGAGTTTAGGTAGCATCATCACATTGTATCATGCCAAGAACTGCAAACAGATAATTTCACAGTGAGTCAGAATGAGGTTCATGTCTTTAGTTGTCTTAGTTTGTGATTTTTGTTTCCTTTTTTTTGGAGAGGAGGGGGAATGTATACTTTACTTTTCCTTTTTTTATACTAACTTGCTTATTTAGACATTTATGCTGACCAATTCCGGTAAGCTCTGAGCAGCATCAAATCATTAAACCACCTAGTTAAAAACAAGAGATTACAAAAAAAAAAATGTTCTTAGCTAGATTACCAAGAGTGCACCACCCAGGTGGGTTGGCAAATCTTCCATGTCTTCACAACCCTTTGGAATGAATCCATGTCTATCCAAAACAAAGAATAACTTGATAATCATTTCTGAAGTCCTTCTCCTAGCTTTGATTTTTCTTTCCTCAACCACCTACCTATTTTGAAATGTTACTAAGAGTATTTTGCTCTTCCAAATATATCATGCTATTTATTTTTCCATATTGTCAATGCTGAACAAGAAAGGAAAAAGTGAATGCTTTCAATTTAGTTCAATTTATAAATTGTGGTAACAGTTTATACCAGATACAGATTGGAGGCAGTTGGTTTAATCATGATAGATTTATAGTCAGAGAAATATGTTAGGGTTAAAAGTCGTATTTTTTTTTTGTATCACTTATCATTTTAAAATATTATTATAGTAAAATTGCAAAAGAGAGGTCATTAGCTGCATAACCTGCATAACCTGCTTTTCAACTTGATCTACTTTTATCTGCTCTTCTCAAATGTATCTGTATAGATTGGTATTCCTTCAGTTTCTCCAGCTTTGTTTTTTATAGGATTTAAACAAATACTTAAAGATAGCATTTCCTGTTCTTGAACAATTGATAGCCTGCAAAAGTATAAAGACAACTTGTGGAGTAGAAGAGAGAAAACTAGAGAATCAATTACATTGTCTTTGCCTCTAACGTTTTCTGTGTATCCCAGACTCATTTCCAACCCCAAAGTCTCATCGCTTCCTCTTTGTCAAGACAAGCAAAACAACATGCAGGTGGAGCTGGTGCCTGGAGCAGTAATACTCTTGGTTCTCTTTCTGCTCACACTCTGGGCCTTCAAGCTTCACCAGGCAAGAGGCAGGCTCCCTCCTGGACCCAGGCCCTGGCTCTTTTTGGGGAATCTACTGCAAAAAGATGTTCTGCCTCTGCATCAAACCTACCCAAAGGTAAGACAATCTTTGATAGGTTTCCTTTCTTAGTGGGTGAGAGATTCAAGAATCATTTGGGAGAATAGCAGTCTCCCATATTTTGAGATTATAATGCAAAGCAGGCATTTCAAAAGTTGG
>NW_015386664.1:1019583-1022498 GCF_001527695.2 Protobothrops mucrosquamatus | reverse complement strand
CTATAGATGGCTTGTATGTGGCTTTGGGTAAATACTGATAGCATGGATTAAAAACCATAGTTCTGGGCTGGCTTCATGAAATGCTTGCACCTAGACAGTTATAGTAAAAATAATAAAGACAGGATATAAATAAATTAATTATGATTAAGCAGCACATTTTGCAGCCTGGTGTACAAATGCCACAGTTGTGACATTTAATACAGAAAATAGAATGAAGTTCTAATGTGAAAGTGAAATTAGTTTTAACATAAAACTGTTTCTTCTAATCATAGTGAATTTATTCTGCACCATTTTTTGAACCAATCATGCATTTTGGACCAGCTACCATAATCCTTGGCCACCAAGGCTTTTGATAGTAGTAAATTAAAATTCAAGCTGAAAGGCATCAGGCTGGGAAAAGTTGATCTAAAAAAATTAGGGTACTGGTAGCCCTAAAATTTAACATAGTACTTTCAAATCCTTTATGTTAGATTGGGAAGAAGTCTGTTTAATTTTTACATTCATACTTTTTTTTAATTATTAAAAGATTTTGTGGGACATTGAATCGAAGAATAAGATATCGGTTCCTACTGATTCATGCCTTTGATGGATTTTGTTCTCAGTTCACTAAGAAGTATGGTTCAGTTTTCACTATCTGGCTAGGACCAAAGCCGGTGGTTGCGATTTGTGGATATGAAGCAGTGAGAGATGCCTTGGTAACTTATAATGAAGAATTTAGTGGACGACCACCTATACTTCTCCTTACTGAAATAACCAAGGGCTATGGTGAGTGCACAGATTATTTTCACTTTGATTTTAGATGTAGTTTCCAGATCCAGTTATCCTTATAGAGGAAAGATAAAAACATTAATTTTCCTAGACAAGTGACAGTGGCCAATATTCTTTTTAAGGAATGAAAAATAAAATAGCTCTTGGAGACAAAAGCATACAAAACTCTTTTGTCATGTTGTCAAAGAATGCAATAAGATTTGCCTGGCATAATCTGTTTTTGACAATCCCATGTTGTTTCTGACAATCCCATGTTGCTTGCCTCTAGGTTTTTGCAGATTCTGCTTGATTTTCTTTTCCAGAATCACTACAGATATTGGTGTCAGAATGATAGATCTGTAGTTTCCTGGATCCATTTTTTTCTTTTTTAAAAATGGGAACCATATCAGCTCTTTTCCAGTCAATTAATACTTCTCCTGTGCTCCAGGATTTCAATACCAAACCTGTAACATTGAGCAATACTGAAGCTCTCAAATCTCCATGGCTTTTCAAAAGGCTGCAAAACACGTTGGAGTCCCAGATACTATTTGCAAATCTACTTTGAGGGGGTGAATTGATTTAAAATGTGTTGAATAGAAGCACTCTAACAAAGCTATGCATAGCCTTACAAATTAGACTTAAACCCTTTAAGGTTAATAGTTTGGAGGTAGGTGGTACAATCAGAAGGCCTTTTCAGACTTTACCAGTAATGCAGATGGAGACGTCGGATCAAGATTTTGTCACTTGCAGTACCACCTCCCAAGCTGGAGATTGCGTAATATGTACAGTAAGTGGAATGTTCATTAAAATAGTCTACAAACTATTATTTGTCCTGGATGTTGTCATTATCTTACTGTCAAGTTCCAGAACTGAAGATTTAAAATTTCAGGAAATACTAGACAACCTGCGTCTCACTGGGTCATTGTTTCAAAGATATTTTTTTACCTAAACAGAGAAACAGAATGACCACATTCTGCAAAAGGCAGTGGGAGTGGGAGCCAATTCCTGCTGGCTTCCCCATTGAGTTTCCTGGTGGGAAGCTTGCAGGAAGTGTTGGAAACCTCCCTCTCTCCCTTCTTCCCATTCCTGCTACCATCCCCATTTATTTTGCTTGTAGGAGAAAGTCAGTGGGGAAAGCAGGTGGAAGTTGGAAGTCCAAGATAAGTGGCCACTTCCATGTTGGGGAGGGTGCATCAGAAAGTGGATGGGTATGAAAAGTGCTGCACAAGTCAGAGGATTATGGGGGTACACATGAGTAAAGGATGGCACACAGGGGGCACACAAGAAGTGATGCAAAGATCAGGGAGAGCAGCGTGGGCTAGGAAGAGCAAATAAGAGTTCCTTCTTCCCTATTCATGCCTGCCTCCTTTCCTTCCCTGCCTCCCTTCTTTTATCCTTCCCTTTCCTCTTCCTCTTCCCCTTCCTCTTCCTCTTCCTTTCTCCTTCCCTTCCTTTCCCACCAGGGAGGTATGTGTAATGCTGGATGGGCAAGGGAGTGAGAGATTGCCAAAGTGGCTAGGAAACTGTCAGAGAAATGTTGAAAATGAGATTCATGTGATCTCTGCAGCACAGTCACATCACTGAAATGGGGCTTCCCTAAATTTCATTCCTTTGGAAGTAATGGGTCCCAGCATTCGGTAAGATAGGCCATTTGAGTTGATAGGCCTCAGATAACCAGGTCCCAAACATTTATTGACAATGTTTGCCCTCTGATTCAAGATTTTGCCCATTTAGAAGTTACACACATGAGAGGTTTGGTAGTATAAAGAATGAAGTAGTAGAAAATAACAGTTTTGTTTTTCAAATATGGTTTCTGTTTATGTATGTGGGTGGGAAGCTGGTAAATAGGAATACTGAGAAAAATAAAAGCTCTTCTGTACTTTTTAAATGTTCACACAGTTTGTAACTTTACGCAAAATATAATCGGAATAAGGAGAGTGCAAACTCATGCGCAAATTGGATTTTTTTTCCTTCTACCACACTAATAATAACTCCTAGGGAAAGAAATGCATGTTTACTTTTACATTTTATTTACTTATTTATTTAAAAGATTTATATAGCTGCCCACTCACTCTCAGTGGCTCTGGGTGACTTAAAAACAATAAAAACCCAATTTAAAGAATAAAAAACAATACCCTGCCCCCCCCCCCCCCCCCCCCCCCCCCCCC